>NC_133236.1:23191218-23491218 GCF_040436345.1 Pagrus major | reverse complement strand
AAAAAATGCCTGCCAGTGGATCCAACATAGAGGGAAGGCAATGTATATAGTAAATAAAAGGTTAGGACAGTGAGTGGGAGTCGGAATAACTTGCCAAGTGGAATTATTTGATTCTCTTTTCCGTCCCTGGCAGCTGTCTATAAAATGATTTGTTACAGAAAACTTTCACAAGTTCCCACAGCGGCTTGCAGGCCTCCACACAGCCCTCCCACACACCATATGAACCACACCCACCCGTCCCAAAGACCTGCACGTGCGCACACACGCAACAAGCAAGAACACTCAGATAATGAGTGTTAGATCCGAGCATGTAAATTCTGCCCTACCTCCATCACTCATGCATTGTTTCCTGCTTCTAACTTAACACACATACACACTCTTGTTATCCGCAGTATGTTCTCTCCCTGTCTGGTTTGATTCAGGTGATTGGTTGCTCTCTCCGCTGTTGTTTTTGTGCCTCTGCATCTTAACAACATCAAAAGTGAAGCCCCCCTCTGCCTTCTCTCTCCATCTCACTCGCTCAAATGCAAGACGTGAACATGCTTTTTTAATTCTCCGACAGAGGCCTGTCAGATCTCGCATGCCGCTCACTCTCTTCTCCATCCCTTCCCTTCTTGTTTCTCCTCTCTCTGCAGTACGCAGCCTGGCTGGTCGTGTGGATGACCTGGAATGTTTTCATCATCTGTTTTTACCTTGAGGTTGGAGATCTGTCCAGAGTAAGAAAACATTTTCTTGGATTATTTGTGCATCCTTGTCAAGTTGTGTACTGTACATGTCCAGAATAACATACATTACAGCACTGTTGCATGCTGGATTTCTGGAGCTAGCATGGATCTCTCAGGCCCCATTCACTGTCCGGTCTCCTACCAAAAGATGCAAGAATGAGGATGGCAGTATTTTACATTTTTCTTCTTTGCAACAAATCCAGTGAAAAGACCAAAACCAACAACGAGCTGATCCTTCTAACAAGTATTGTCTGTGTAGCGAAAGCCTCGAGTCCATGGTCTCGAGTCCAAAGTCTTCCGTGTTGTGTCCATCCTGGTTCTTTCATGCAAGATATAAATGTGGGTAGACCTTACTTCATTGCAGGAGAGTGGTAATTCACTTAAAGCTGTTTGGTATCTGTCAAAAAACGCCACAAGAAGAATCAGTTTAGCTCAGTACTTTCCTCAAATGAATACAAACCCATTGATGACTACCTTGAACCATGCACCACTCAGTCTGCTCTCTTACCTATACAGATCACTGCTCTCTGAAACTAGATTGTTGTCTTTTTGATATGCTCCCTGCAAGCCAGTGTCTGCACTCGACAAATATCACTTGCAAGGTAAAAGAAGTGCCACTCTGTTTGTGTCGCTCTGTGATTTGTGTACTTCACAAACATCCCGTTCAATAAAAGGCTGAGGAATGATCTCCCTACTTTGACTGTAAGTGCTGAAACAGCGTTCTTCCTGTCTGCCTCTGACAGGAAGGGTCACATAATTTCAGTGTCATTTTAGTGTAAACTCAGCTGCCATGATGGCAGGGGCAGGACCCTGTCAGTGGCTACTTCCACACGCTGCTTACTGACAGCGTTACACTGGAGAGGAATGAAGAGCAGGTCAGCGGCCTGGAGAGATGGATTCAACACCTTTTCAGGCTAGAGTAAAATCGTGAGATGATTACGGTGATGTGATTGAAATAATTCTCTAATACTTCTTGTTGATATTCATACTTTTCCCCCTATCAGATCAGATCTGATCCACCCGAGTCACATTCAGGGCCTTGTCTTAAACCTGACGTGAAATGTAATTTTCATGCCGAGCGCACATGTTGCGCAAATAGCAAATGCACTTGCCACCACCCATTGGCGTGTTGGTCTGGAAATGAGGTTTGGTCAGATGCATTGTTGCCGTATTGCTACCTTGAGGCAGCAGATTGCACCATTGACCAAAAAAACACCTGTTCCAAGGTCAAGTGTGCTGTATATTTCCTGTTTTTTAAAATGGCGCATTATTCAGGTAGTAAGATGGGCCTACACAGGCAGCTTCACAACGTGCATACACTCTGCTTCATTGATCAGAGAGACTGCTTTCAGTCATTTGAAATGCTTCCACGCACGCATTTATGTCACTGCAGCTAATATCATGGCACATTTTAGGAGCAAACCTAAAAACTGTAGTTATAAACTTGATAGGACAGAGGAAACTCTCCAGAGGAAACAGAATTAAACTTCTAGATTCTGAAATAAATATTTTTGATAGCTATGATGGAGCTCAGGATTTATCAGGAGGACAGCTGCTTTACTCCAGAGATTTCACAATAGTATATGAACCTACTTATCAGGTATGCTGCTGGAGGGATTGCTGCAGATAATGTCAAAGGGAACTGCAGCAGAGCTCCCCCTCAGTTAAATATCAATGCATTTGCTCAGTCTAATGGAGGCACAGGACCACATTACCTGTCCCTCAGCGAAGATGAGTGCCGCTGTTTAAATAGCAATGCGCCAGGTGCAGGCACACCTGACTTTTAAAAGGAATGGGAGATGACACTCTGATTGGTTTGATTCATGTCACGCCCAAAATTCACCTAAGATTAATTAAGACATTAAATACAGCCCCTTGCGCCTTACTTTGCACCTGGATTATGTGGCGTTTAACTAGCATAAAGGGGTTGGACACACCCTAAATGCACTTGCTCCATGAATTTTAGCTTGTAAGCTGTAGATTCTTTAAATAGGTCCCAATGTGGCCTGATGTAAACAAGGAAAAATCTCACCAATTGATTTGCAGTGATGTATGCACATATAATGAAAGGGTATCACCTTTTTGGATCGCTAATAAACACTGACATAGATATGAGACATGAGCTGAGGTTGTTCAAATCTTCTCAGACTCCCTTTGCAAAAGTTTGGCCTTTGTGCAGTAAAATCAGTGGATTTTCAATAGAGATTATGAACTTGGACAATTAATTAGGGCCAATCAGTGCTTCTATAAACAGAAGAAATCACTTGATGGGGAGTGCTGATTACGGCTGATTAGACTCTGTAGCGTGGTATTGAACAAAATGGAGTTTTTCCACCTCAATTTGCTCCAAAATGTTCGTTCTATTGGACAGTTATGTAACAGGTCTGCTACCAGTTTGATAGATTGCACTAAAATGCAGTTACAGCAGCACATATCATCCATCCTAATCCTCATTTTATTGGTATTTCCAGCTTTTTGATCATAATTACTTATAATTTGGACTTAAGCGTAAATGGTGCATATTCTTGTGCTAGTTTTCCTGTTCCCTCTGGTACTCGATCACTGTTTGATACACACACACCCAGCCTGTCTGCTCTTCCCACACACACAACGAGCCTTGTTAAGTCTTGTTGTCATTCAAACTATGGACAGAAGTTGAATAGTGAGTCAACACATATATAAAATCCCCCGACTCTCTGTCTAGAAGCCTGAAGCTTCATTGATCTCTGATTTTAAGGATATTTATGCCTCTCACTGTCCCCGAGGCCTAGTCTGTAACAGTTATAACAACCACAGCAGCCGGGAGCAACGAAAACTGACGTCTTTATCACACTGAAAATATAAGGCTGTCTGACATTTTGGCAGGCTCGAGAGCAAGTTAAAAACAGCTGGAAAAGCCGCATAATAAGGGTTCAAAAGTCAGTTAAGTAGAATAAAATTCATTATTTTACCAAATGAATGCTTTATTTTCTATTATAAAATTATATGAGTCACTTAATTTTATTGGAAAAAAAGCTATTTATTCAAAGGCTTCAGCCTCCCGACTAAAATCAGCACATCTGGTTACTAACGAGGGTGATACAGCTAGTTAATTAGGGACACCTTTATCAATTACCTGCCGACCAATCAGAGAGAAGCACATAGGGAACCAGACGCTGAACAGCTTGTCTTTATGACCATAACAGTTTGCGTGCGCCTCACTCAAGGGCACATCAACCTTGACCCAGTTGCTGAGGCAGAGGGGAGCCCCCCCGCCTGAATTCACCAGCTGTTGTATGAGATCCATCACCTACATTTTCAGGACTTGTTTGCAGACCTGAGGGCTATTATTACACCGGGCCACATGTTAACAAGTGTGGCTGCGTCTGTGATTGTTGGCGCTCATTTAAGGACAAATCAATCCCCCAAAGGATGATGAAACCTGATTTATGCACTTAGAAAATGACAAGGAATTCACTGACAATCAAAAAGACAGTCAAAAACTAAAGTGACCTGTTACAATGATAGAATATATAACTTTTTTTATGACGGACATTTTGAAAGGGAAAGGATAGGTGAAACAAATTTTGTGAACAATGTCTCAGCCCCATGCTAGTAAGCTAGGATGCACAAAGCCATACCTGCAGGACCCCTGGAACTAGCTCACGTAAATGGAGAGCAGTTTTTAATTATTAGCTAGCTGAGTCTACAATGTGAAAGACAGACACATGAAGAAATGAAAAGATTACCGCAGTCGTATTCAATGAATCAGGCATTACAGTACGCTCCTGACCTATGCCGCCGAAATGTCGTCTCTTCAAAGGTTTGAGCGGTTGCTTGACGTGTTGGGCTAATGAGCAACGTCATACATCTTATATCAGTCACATTATGTCTCAGTAATGTGTCAGATACTGAGAGAAAAATGTAGCAGAACAACAAGATGAGAGGCGACGAAAAGAAAAATTCAAAAGCGGCAGATATGTATGCTAACATTTGTTCTAAAAGAAAGCTAATGTTAGCTTATGTTAGCTAACATTGCACAGCCCTTAGCAGTTTAATAAATGAATAATGTGCAGAAAGCTGTCAACCGATAAAATATTCCCCTACAAGTTTGCTAAAGGAATATTACTGTGTTAATATTATCAAACATCTTAGCAACTTGCCAACAGCTAAACCCAGACAGTGAACAACAGACTGTTTTAGGCTCCGGCAGCACCTGTAACCACCGTCACTTGACACATCAAAGTAGTACAAGCCTCTGAATTTTTAGTAGACACAAAATTATTTGAAAAAATACATGAACAAAAGAAAAAAATAGACTTAAAGTGAAGAAAAAATGTGACCAAAACATATTTTCATCAAAAGATTAAGACTAAAAGTGAATAAAGAATAGGGTGCCTAATTAAACGCTATTATTAAGAGCAAGAAATAGCAAAATTGAAGTTAAGAGTTGAAATCTAATGTCATGACAGCCCAGTAAAAGTAACGTAGACAGCACAGCTGTAGAACTGGCTGACAAAAGATCAAAAAGAAGATCAAGATGAGTGTATACCATATCGACACATTTGTCCTGCGCAGCCTCGCCTGTTTTTCATGCATCCTTCTCACTGGATCAGAATAACTTCTCGGTGTTTGATAAGGGGTAATGATGGTGTGCTCTGTGCCTCAAGAACGCTGTGATGTAAATGAATATCTCTTAATCTCCCTCTCTGACGCTTTCTGGTGCCGCTTCCCGCTTTCTCTGCCTCTCTTTTCTCCCTCCTCCTGTGCCTCGCTCTCTTCATCTCCATGTAATTCATCCCTCCTCTCCCTCTGCTCACCCTATAATCAAGTCTTTTTCATGTTGTTTTGCAAAAGTGCCATGTGAATCCGTCCCGTGCTCCTCTTCCGCCTCGCTACCTCTTCACCTTCTCGCCTCCTTTTCATTCACTCTCTTCCTCCATATTTCCAATGTCAAGACTTGAGGAAATGTGTCCCTGTCATGAAAGCACTTCTCTTTGTGCTCAATAGCACTTCACACCGCAGGGCTTTATGTATTGGCCAGTAGCGAGCGCCAATTTAATACATTACTTTATACACTCAGGCCATTTACTTTGGGGTCACAGGACAAAAGTGATTGCGACAGACTCCCATTTTTCTTCATTACGGAGATCCAGCATCTTTCTGTGTATTAAAGAGGCAGAGGATCCGCCTCGCTTTGATTTGTGGCATGTTATCAGTGACGCTTAGCTTTGTAGTGTAGCTTTGATGTAATTTTCCAGGGTTTAATCCATGAATAGACCTGATATGTGCATCCCCGGTGCCATCAGTGTTCTTTTATTAGAACAATGATCATGACTGTCAGGGAGGTAAGTGAATATTTAGGAGCTTCGCATCCAATCTAAATGAATTTAATTGAATTTACATACATGTTGATGTTGTATTAAAGAATAGAAAATTGTGCAGACAATTCGTGAAGTCAGTTTAAGTGTGCAGAACGCCTCCTCTCAGACTATTTGATGTTCAGCAGTCGATCTGCAAATATTTCCAGAGTTATAGTGCTGTGGAAAAGTCAGAAAGAGTAGGGCTGAACGGTATGAAATTTGCCAAAAAGCCTTTGACATTTCTTCTTGATAAGGAAAGTAAACCCCAGAGAGTGAGCGGTAAGGTGTGAGAGACAGCGAGGAGGGGAAATGCATCAGAGTCCGTCAGCTCAGTTTGAAATCCTGAAGTCTGTCGGCCAGATGGACGGACGTTGTAGGAACGGACAGGTCATCGCAATTGAGATAATAATAAAGTGGCTTCGATGAGACATCATCATCGTTAACAGGACAGTCTGAGGAGCATGATGCATGTCAGAGTCACCGACATTGTCCCACTGCAACTCAAAGTTGGATTTAACTCACTTTTTTTTACTCATCTGTTATTTTGAGCTTGACATTGGAAACAGCAGCTGACAAAAAAATCTCAACTTAATGTCCAGTTGCTGTCTTGTTCTGGAGCTTTCGAGTTGCTTGTTTGCAGTAGAAGTGTACATTTTCTTGAGCTGTGGGCAGTCACCCTCATTCATTTGAATGGGACCACTGGGCTCTGCCAAAAAACTAACCTATCTACAACATTGCTGCCAAGGTATGGCTTTGGTCAATCAAACACATGCAAGCACTCATTCCTAGTAGATTGATTGGATTAGTGAACGTTGTACTTGACAGCTTGAAAGCTTGACAGATCATTCTTGACTTGGTGTTCCAGTGGTTAAGCCAAACCCAGTTCTTTTAACTTCTGAAAGCTCCTTCCAAAACCACAGAACTGTTAATAGATTTTTACACAATGCCACTCGCCACAAGCTGCTTGTTTTGTCAGATGAGTGAACAGCATCCTTCCCACACCTCACTGACGTGGCAACTTTTGTGACTTTCTGGAACCCACAATCCAAAATTCATGCTCACGTCAGACAGGTGTGTGGAGGTGTGAGAGTAGGCTGGATTTGAACTCGATGTTTGATGTGTTGTGTCTGGGCTGTCACGGCAGCTACTTGTGATCCAGAGTTTCTGTTTTTTGCTGAAAAAATCTATCTGTTCCCCAAATCCACTTTTTAATCCCCAAAGTTTAAAGATAGTCTCCGAGCTCTCCTCCCGTCTGTAAACGTCTCCGGATCAGAGCAGAATCCGAAGTGACTTTAGGTGTTTATTCCTCCAGAAGGTCTGGCTCTGGCGACACTCAGCAAATTTTGTTTAAGAGAGTAAAATGGTTTATTAAATTTAAAGCTCTCCTGATTGATAAACTGCTCTACCACCAGTCTTTTTATGACACGTTTGACTTCTCAACCGTTTGAAGGAACTTTCTATCTAATGTGTATCTCTGCCTTCCATAAGGCCCCAGTAGAGCCCCAGCGGCAAGATAAGGTGTACATCCTGTCTTGACAGTAATTTGAGTTTAAGCCTGAGATTCATACCAAGTATCAGCCTGTCACACTCCCATCCTCCCTGTCACTCGCTACTGCACTATCTAATATTGCAGCGACGCCATAAAATTAATCTTTAAAAAGATTTCTGATGTGGCATTCCTGACAGATTTGGAGAGGAGCCTGTGGAGAGAGAACTGTCACCATGTTACAAACACACACAGACACACACTTGCATATTCAACTCTCTCTCACACACACACACTCACTCAGAGACGGCTAACTGTCAGTAGTCCACTGTGTCATATAAAAGATGCAGCCACCCTCTGGGCGTCAGATGACACGGAGATACAGACACATGCATATACACATACGCCACACTCAGCTGTCAGTCTTTCGCTGAGGAGGTGGGGTGCTGTGTGGGCGGGTTGTCCCACATGCTTTTTTGCATACTGTATGTGTGAAAGTGTGCGTCTGCAAGTGTGTATATGCGTGCGTCAGTGTCTGTTTGCTTTGCTAGTAGACGGAGAACCTGTCATTTATTTCAGTCGGCCGAAAACATGAGGGACACACACTTGAATATGTGCACACACCAAGAAATGTGCAAAATAAAAATCTCTCAGAACAGCGTCATTGTGAATCCCATATCCGCCCAGGCGTCCAATTTCAGCTCACAAACACACAATGGAGCGGTGACAGAGAGAGGGAGGAGTGACCGCAGGGAAAGTGGTAAGATGAGAGATAAAAGTGAAAGATGGAGAGAGGAGAAAAAGGGGTGATAGTGAAACTAAAGAAGACTGAAAGATTGGGGGTAGAGGAGGCAGGCATCAGGGGCGGACAGTGATACGGAGAGGTTCAGACAGGCGAAGGTATGATAGGAGCTATAGAAGATGATGTGCATCAGTGTCGCTTTCAAGTGAGGACGGCGAGACAGGGGACGAGGGGAAAAGTAAGAAAGCAACACGGAGAAAGTTAGAGCAACAAACCTCTTAGAAAGTAGAGTCATCCATCTAAGAGGAAGAAATCAAACATTTCCCCTTTATATCAGTTTTATATCAACATCAGTAGCTGCTGTTGTCAGTTGCAGTGTGAGCTTTTTTACTGCAGGATAAATTATCAGGAAAAAATACGACATTAAATCAAATTGAAAACCACCCAGTTTATCCCCAAAGAATCTAACACAACAGATATCTGGGGTCGGTTTGAATGCTAATAGTCACTTAATTTTACTCCCGTCAGTATTCATTCTGCACCGCCGCTTGAGACGATGAATGAGAGGATCCCACACATTTAATCAGACGTTTCTAGTTAAAACATCCACCCTGATTCTCTGAGTTAATGCATCAACTCTAGCTGTGTTTGATCAATGGATGCAATTGTTGAAATCATGGCATGAAATTGCCTTTTTTCATCAACACACCTCTCGTGGGGGCAACCCTACCAGCCAATCTTGTCATTAGGGCCCTGAGCAATTATTACTGGTGATTTGATTTGATTATTCATTGTTACTGTAAAGGTTCATGCGCAACGACAAGAGTTTGCTTTTACTTGTTAGAACAGAGCGAGCCGATTGAACACAGATTGGCTGTGTGCCGCAGTAGATAATGGATCTGATTGACTTGCCTGCCGCAGTCAGACTCGTTCCAGGGTTTGGAAGGTTGCTGGTGTTAATTTCAAGCCTTGATTGTAATGGATTTATCCTGGCTGTGTTTGCAGTAATGTTTGTTTTATTGTCCATGTTAGGAAACTGTGAAACTGCCTATGCTTTACTGTAATGGGGATTTCTTAAAGGTTTGGTCCGATGAGCTTTCTCAGAACTGAGCAAGGCCAGTTGATTATTATGACATTTGACTCATAAAAGTATTTTTTCTTACTCTTTCAGACTTCCTTGTATTGGTGTGGCCACCTTTCCAGATGTCAGCGAACAACTAATAACATTTACATTGTTATTACGACCAAACGATTGACCCAACGACAACATAAACCCCAGTTTTAATAAAACAGAATTCACCTTCTTACAAATATGTATCATTAACTTTATCATGAATATCAGTCCAATATTGGCTTTTTATTAGCTCTGCTTTGGTCTCCACCAACACCTGAGTGAAATATCTGCCTCTTTAGCCTATAATATATTATATGTTCAGTGTTTCCCACACATAGACTTTTATATTAATGGCCCATTATTTGGCAACCCATTTAAGCATTTTTTCATCTATCTATCTAACTGCCTGAGAGAACGACGCCATCCATGATCATTAACTAGCGGACAGTCTGCCCTCGCTCTACCCCTCCCGTCTACTGACATTTGCACATGCCCTGCAGAGGAACACAGAGAGAGATGTTCTCTGGTATTACATCCCTCCTGTAAATGCACTGATTATTATGTTACCTCTCCAATTTAATGTCGGCCTACTTGTTTCGTACAAGCTTGCATGCTCACCTGATGTCGTTCGGTACGAGGTTGGTCACGATAGTTTCGATAGACTACACGACAGGCTTCCTCTACAGCATTTTGGCAGAAACAGCTGCCTAGAGTGAAACGTCAAACATGGACCTTATGAAAGATAATTTTTGATAATTCTCTTTGTGTTCACCACTACATAACAGTGTCTTTTCATCTATTGTTAATCTGAAAATACTGATTACAGCAGCTTCAACATGCCGCTGCGTTAATCATGTGTGCTGATGTTCTTTTTTCAGTGCGCAAAAAAATAAAACCCAAGCTCCGATCCACTAGATTTCAGACTTATTGCGTGAGGTGTGGCTAGAGGGTTTTCAAAAAACCAATTAACCCATTGAAAGCTTGAATTAGCCACCTCCCTCCTTCATGCAACTGTGGATCCCACCTGGGGTACGGGTAGGAGCGCTATAATTGGCCTACCAGTGTGAGAGATCGAAGGGTTAAGATAGTTATGTTGGGGAATTTGCTTAGATGTGGTAATGGGTTTGGAGTGGGTAAGGTCAGGGTCAGGATCTGGAACAGACTTCATCTTTACCCGCCCCCAGCATATCCTCACACACACACGCACACGCACACGCACACACACACACACACACACACACACACACACACACACACACACACACACACAACCAATTCCATAACACCCCCAACCAATCTGATAGGAGCGAAGTGCTTTAGGCATTATGGGTTAAGGCCTCATCTAACACCCATGGGAAATCACAGCAAAACAATGTAGGGAGATGCACCGTGACTGATGATATTGGTGTGAAATAACACAGACTGAGTGACGTTCAGAGAGAAAGCGGAGAGAGAAAATGATAGAGAAAAGGGGCCACAGATAGAGGTTCGGTTAAATAGAGTGAAACATTGACTTTACAGAGAATAAAGCTAACATCTTCCCCTCCCTGATTTTCTGCCCTTTAGTTTGATGATCGCTGATCTTTCTATCTGCCTGCTGGACGGACTGAATATCCGACTGACTGTTGTTTTGTCAGAATGTGAAACTGACTGTTTCGTTGACTGTTCGTCTGCTTTCTGGAGCTGGTGTTGTATTTGTAGACTATTTGAAATGTGTTAGAGTATGTGAAAAGGTGTTAGATTTTGTGCAAGTCGGTATGTTTCGTAAGATATAAGATGTGCGCTAGTGTGTGTTGTTGTGTGTTTGTGTCCAGGGAGCAGATGCTGAAGCACTCATGGGGAAAAACTGGCACTCCCTCCCTTATGCCCTCCATCTATCCATCCATCCAGAATATATCTGGGTCAGAAGACTGAAAAATACAATTATCTTATCCTTCTTATCCTTCAGAGTTCCCTTGAACATTGTTACTGTATGTTGTACTGTGTGTTGTTACATTGTAACTACATACAGTGTATAAAATTGGACAACACATCTGTAGTTCTTCCTGCTGTTACAAAATGAAGCCAAAGTATCCTGGATACAGCCGCTGCCATATTGAGCATTTGGAGTCTGCGCAGTAGGGATTGAGCGGTGGAGCCACTGTATCCAGTTCCCGCCAACACCTGCCTCTCAAAAGCAATCTGGGCTTACCTGTCAGTCATGGCATCGCATGACAGAAACCGTCTTTGGGAAAAAAGTTCCTGACTTGACCGAAGTCACATGACGGGGGCGGGATTTATGAATTATACTGCAGCCAGCCACCAGGGGGCGATTGAGATGTTTTGGGTTCACTCCTGAGGGGCCGTCGTGTCGTCCATCCTGATGCATACGTTGCTCCAGGTCTGAATTTAGTTCAGAGTCGGTATTCCAATCTAAATGCGTCCCAGCGCATCTGCTCGTAAAAAAAAAAAACACGGATGCCCACAGCAAGGGGATGTTTGTGTGGCAAGACTCTGAGCTTCACACGCAACTACAGCAGCTGATTTAACAGATTAGCACGCTTAGAAAGAGACAGGAGGAGTAGGCACGCAAAGACTTCTATCAAGCGTAAATCAACTGATTGAAGATGGAAATGGCAACTACAATTCGTGACAACACAAACACAACTTAAAAGTAAGAAGTGATGCAAAGGCAAAAGGTTATTATTCACTGTGTGGCTGCCATTCTGCTGTGATGCAATCCAAATCAGAATTGGACACCGTGTGCCCCTTTTTTTCATATTCTGCCAAGGTTTAGAGTTTTATTTAACACAATATTTTTCCTAGATTGTCTATGTTGCCATCAACTCTCAAATTTGGCCCCAGGTAGCGTTACAGAGGCATTACTCCCCCCCATGCGGACTATCAGACCATCAGAGGAAATACCATTTTCAGTGGTCTGTGCCCCCTCCGCCCCTCCATCTCTTGGGAGTGGGAGACAAAGGAAAATAGAGAAGTGGTAAATTGAGGGGAAATTGAGAGAGAGAGAGAGAGAGAGAGAGAGAGAGAGAGAGAGCTGGGTGAAGAAGAGGAAGAGAGAGAAAGAGAGGCAAAGGAAGAACAGATGTGGTTCATTGAAGCGGCACTAGCCCTCAGTCAGAGACAAAGACCTGAGAGCATGAGTGCATGATCCTCAACTGGAAGCACACTGGAAATTACAGACTGTGTGTGTGTGTGTGTGTGTGTGTGTGTGAAGGAGGGCGAGAGAGAAGGAGGATAACAGGAGAGAGTGGTGAGAGACACAGAGAGAGGGGAGGGAATATATGGAGAGACGGGAGACTAATAATCAGAAATGGAGCTTAGCAAGGAACTCATACGCATGTACGCACAAAACACACACGCATACACACACAGTTAGAAATACTAATATAAATCTAGTCAATAATCTTTGTTTGAGGTTGCACGCCAAACAGCCCATTCATCACCAGACAGATTAATATCTCAAGATTATTTTAGAGCTGTGGCTTCATCATCCTGTTGGGTTAAATGCTGCAATGCTAAATAAATTCCACCACATGAAATCAATACATCAATGCCAGCACACAGCTCGCAATTTAATTGTTTTGTATTCCACCGGTGTGTGTGGACTAATTTGAGTTTTTGCCTCCAAATTCTTTATGCCGGCCGTGAATACGTAAAATGTTTCATATGTGGATAATTTGTTACTACAAACACTGGTTCTCCACTTAGGCTTCATTTTGAATGTGCTTTTTTAATATCAGATTGCCATTTGCTGGGGTCACTGCTGCTGGATGAATAGATAGTACCATTTTTTATTATTAGTACCTGGTCCTGAGCTATATTACAGACCTGTTAACCTCAGTGAAGTCATACACAGGCACAGGATCATCAGACACAGCTGAACAGAAAATAGAAACTGTTGTTACTGTAGATGTGGTATGTTCAGTGTTTTTGAGGCTGAAATCATCTTGATTGAGTTTCAATGCAGTTACAAAGGAATTTAAAGCCACAGTTCAAGAAGATGAATACCACTCTCGCTTAATATGAATTAATATTAATATGAATCCAGGAGACAGTTACATTAACTTAGCATAAAGATTGGAGGCAGGGTGAAACGTTTAGCCTGGTTCTGCCCACAGGTAATAAATTCCGCCTACCAGCATCTCTTTAACTTAACTTGATATATGCTGTTTGTTTAATCCTTCCAAAATGTATGTGATTGCCCCCTGCCTAGGAAATACTCCCATACCCAGTGAAAACCCTCCACAAATCCACAGCACATTGTTTTTACACATCGGTATGTACAGAGCAGAGGTGCTATAGGCAGATTTTGTGAACCTTTGGACTGAGCCAGGCTAACTGTTCCCCTTGTTTACAGACTTTTTAGTCAGATACCAATCTTGGCTACAGCTTCGAAAATAACATATGGCTGTGAGAGTGGTGTACATCTTCTCATCTTCTTTTTTCTCTCATCTAACTCATCAAAAAGCATATAAGCTTGTTTCCCAAAGTGCCAAATGATTCCTTTAAAGTAGACATAATGAGTCTAAATATTAAGTTTCGAACAGATTAACCATTTCTACACAATTTTGAGGGATGTTCCAATATCATTTTGTCCTTCACGAGATCTACGTGATACCAGAAGTTGCATATCAACCCATACCGAGCACCGACCTGATAACAGTTTTTTGTTTCTTTCGTTCTTTTTCACATTTTATCCTTGGTGTTTTTATTGATTTAATCATTCATTGTTACAAGTTTTACTTCTCTTTTCGTCAGGTTACTCAGAAAAGGACCCAAATGCCCAAGACACACAAGTTGGCAGATGAAGAACAAAAAACAAGCTTTAATAAAAAATTAAGCTGAAAACCAAGGTCTGAAAAAATACAAAAAACAAAAATACCAAGAGGAAACACAGAAGCTAAACAAAGTTCAAACCAAGAAAAGCAAAGTACAAGTGAAAAAGCAAAGTTCAAGACAGCAGGGAGCACACAGACTATATACCCAAGGGCTGAATAACTAATAATTAGACACAGGTGAACTCAGAAAAGGGGCGGGAAAGCACACAAAGGGAGGAAATGAAAAGCAAAATACAACACATGGGGGCAGAACTTCAAAATAAAACAGGAAATAACAGAACTTCAAACTATGATGCTTTTATTTCATACGTCGGGCAGTTTATTCATACCTTTATTGTTATTATTATTATTATTATTATTATTAACTGTGTGTTAACAAATATATTTATTTTTTAACAGCTGTATAGTACTAACCATGGCTGTGATATGATTGCTACATGTATCATTATTGTGTGGCCTGGCTCAGATTAAACCCTTTGTAAAGCATCAACATATACACACATAGAAATTTGTTTTATTATGTAGTTTGACAGTCAGTTATAACTAAAATATCCACAAATTTAAATTTGCTGACATGTCAAGTTACACGGCTCACTTCCAATTAATATATATTGGCTACTTGTGCAGTAAAAGAGTTGCATACAGGTGTACCAGGAAGTAGCAGACAACATACTATGTGGTACCGGATCAGTGCATGATAAGTTATCCAGCATTTTTTACTCTGGCAAGATCACTCGTGTTTTTTTGAGCCTCATTTTACTTTCTGATTTTCAACAAAGTTTTGCATAAATTAGTTGATGCTTCTTTCTTTCTTCAAATTGAATAAAGTTGCAGCTTGTTTTGTTCCTATATCCAACAAGTGGTTCACGCTGCTAACTTTGCCAAAATAACAGCTTGGACACATTTTTCACATTATGTCCCTTTTTACAAAGTGAGAGGATACTGCAGAGTTAGTAGCAGCGCGTCCTGCCTCGCATTGATGACATTTTGCCAAATTCAGCTTCTCACTGATAATTACTTTTTGTGTTTATTTGGTGTGTTTGTTCGAGAGGCTCATTAGAAGAGCACTGATAGATACTGTACCGAAATAATTACTACTCCTCCCTCCCAACCCCAGTTAACAGAGAGAGAGGACCGTGAATGACAAAGAAACAAGAGCGAGAAAGAGAAAGGGTGAAGAAATACGAAAAGAAAGATTTGAAGCAAGACGTTGACTGTAAGAGACGGACAGAGAGAGAATGATGTCAGCGAGAGGAGAAGAGAGAAATTTAGAGAGATTTTACTCATTAAAAAGAGGAGCACAACAAGGGGAGATGGCATTAATCAGAGCTCTGCACTAATGAGGCATTTACTCATTAGGCTGAAATAGAGAGAAGCCAAGGAAGAAAAAAGAGGGGAGACAAAGGGGGGACGTGGGAGAGAGAAGAAAGAGAGACCACGGTATAAATTAATGGAGAACAGAGCAGGTAAATATTAAATAAGAGAGAGGAAATGTGGAGGGAGGTGACGGAGTCAAGTGTGGATATGGAGGGAGGATAAGTGGCGAATATACAATGTACAAACAGACAATGTTGACCCAAGTGTTTATGTGTAATAACTCAATCTCTATGGGTCTGGTTAAAGCCCTGCAATTTGTGTTCAAGTGTTTCCCGTTGAAGACTTCGAGCTTTTCGTCCTTTAAGATGCTGACAGCAATCCAGAAAGTAACTGGACGAAAAAGAGAAAATCCAAGTCTTAAAGATGTAAAGATGTAAAAAAAAAAAAAAGATGTATCATCACAGAGGAAATTAGCAAATGAGGGGCTAAGCTATTTTTGCTCTCAGCGTGCTTTAAAAAAAGGCTTCCCAATGGACTAATGGCAAAGCAGCGTTAGAGCAAACATGGCATGTGTGCAAAGTGTGTGTTTGTGTGTTTCAGTGCGGTTTGCAGGGCTGTCTGAGGAATGATATATGTCTCCCCTTCCTAAGTGGAGTCGTTAATATGTGCATTATTTAAACCAAGACGACTATCATAACTGATTTATTGCGCGTCTTCCAGGCTTTTAGAATTAAAAGGATTGAAGAGGAGCCGGAGCAGATACCCTGCATTGCGACTGCAGGGCCCGTTTGCTATGTGGTCTTTCTCTGCTGCCGCCGCCACTGTGAAGTAGAACTGAAACAACGAGGGACCGAAAATGTTTATTTACTCGCTTGTAGTCGGTTGTGCTATTCTTCGCCGCTCCTGGCTATAATTTAAGTTATCTCGGCCAGTGAAGGGACTGCTCAAGCTGTGGTGGACAAGCTGAACAAATAAAAGAGAAGAAAATGTTTCTGTGTCTGTAGAACAACACGACTACAAGAGTCTACAGATATGCTAGTGGCTCTGCGAGGCTTTATGGAGACGCAGCAGTGCTTGGAGCTAAATGCTAATGTCAGCATGCTGGTGATGTTTACTGTCTCTATCTTAGTTTAGCGAGTCGGCGTTAGGAGGCGCAGTCACCGACTATCTCGTGCTACGATATGTCACCCGTGATAATGATGGAATCACCATACAGCGATTCTGAGATAATTGATACATTGCAAGACAATCATCTACATTTCATCATATCTGTGTGACAGAAGAATACAAATATACCCCTAAAAAAAAATCAGTGCACTGTGGTGTCAGTTTGACAACTGAGATGAAACGGTGTACGAAAATGTCCAATATGTGCCAATAGAAAACCTTTTTTTACAGAACAAAAAGCCGAAAAAGATGCTCGAGGTAATTTAGAATTATTAAATTCCCAGTGAAGTTAATTGTTTCGGTGCACTGATGTCATCTTGGGAAATCAACTGTAATGTTAACTGTAAAGTATCCTGCCTCCATCACGTATGTGTCTTTGTCACAAGTGTTTGATAACCACATGTGAGGGATCATTGCAAAAAGCTTTGTTTTTGTATTTAAGAATATCGACGGATATCTCCATTTTCGTTTTCAGCATCAGCTCCACAAATCCAGTATCAGACTGTGCAAAAAAGTGCTCAGTCTTATCTTAGTGTCTCTTTAACACACACACACCCTGACTGCAACTTGTCCATGTCAATGTGTGCCATCATCCCAGTGTGAATAAGCCATTAACTGGCAAAAGGCTGAACAGCCAGAAAGCAGAACAGTGCTGCAGGTAAAATGTTTAAAGGAGGGGCACAGCTGTGCTCACTAAAATGTTTCAATCTGTTTAACTCCAGAGTTTCTTTCATTTTACCCTCATTCATTTGACAAGCTCCAATCATGAGGAGCCATGAAGTAGTGACTCTGATGAGTCTAATTGGCACGGGAAACTGTTGAGAGCGCCTGTTTTAATGAAATTATCTATATTCTGCCAGCGTGCCAGTAAAACACTGTAAGAGGAAGTGCTACATTGTGTTGCTGTATTGATAGTTGCAGACAGAAAGTACAGCTGAAGCTGATGGGATTATTTTGGCAGTCATTTGGTCATTTAACAAATTAATCATTGAATCATGGTAGCACTAAAGGAAAAGTCGGGGGCTTAAAGTCGTTTGGATTCATCCTCTGGGAACCACAGATGTACAAAATATAATAGTTTTTGTGCCAATACATGTTGTAGATGTCGAGATATTTCCCATGATAGTTTTGACTTGCTGGTGAGAAGAGATGAGAAGCTGGGAGTCCCCAAAGTCATTAGGCACCATGGAGATTGGTGCCAATTACATGGCATAAAAATCTCAGTCTCATGTCGGCAACACAGCGAACATCAGGGGATCACCGAAGTCAGTGAGGCTCATTCTCTGGGGGCCTTGGATGTCTATACCAGATTTCAGGGTAATCCATCCAGTATTTGTGGATATATTTCAGTTTGCCTCTGAAGTTTTAAAGACACCCTCAGTGTTGGGATTGTCCTTTTTAATAAGAAATAAATGAGGAGAACAAATCATAACTTCTTTGCCTAAAACCAAAACAGCTACACTTTAGTTAGTGACCCTCCCCTGACACCACAACACAAAGCCTCTCCTCTCTCTCCTACACTGAAATCATAATACGAGAGCTTTTTGGTGCATGAAGAAACACAAAATGAAAACTGAGCTTCTCACACCCCTCTCGCTTGATGTTTTCCTCCCTCTGTCTGGCCCCCTCCCATCATTCATCCCTCTGCCTCGCTCATTGTCCTCATCATAACCCTGCCTGTGTATGATTGTGATCTAATCTGAGCGAACCCAGATCATTGGAATTATAAATCTGACATCTATTTTTAGCTCCAGCCAAACCTTCTCCTATCTGTCTGTCTGTCAGACCTCGATATGACAAACAGTTTGGTTTTAATTAAAATGTTTTTAAAACCTGCGCTGCCATTCAGCCTGATCTGCCTTCTGTCTGAGGAGGTAATTCAACTCTCTCTCTCTCTGTCTGTCCCTTTCTTGCCAGGACTCTGACCTTGTCCTGACGTTCAACCTGTCCATGCATCGCTCCTGGTGGATGGAGAACGGCCCCGGGTGCAGGGTGACACCCATCAATCCCCCTCCCTCCTGGGCACCCGAGGACCACCGATATATATCTATATCTGGCTGTCTGATGGATTTTCAGTTCATAGAGGTGGCTCACTCCTCGCTGCAGATACTCCTGGCTGTAAGTACTTGAGCCAAATTGGTACTCTCTAGTATGCACTGCAATTTCAAACTCGAGTACCTGCATGGAGCTTACAGACAATTACATCTCAACCTATGGCTTTAAATCGCCTTTAAACTAATAGGGGTGGCCTGTCGCTCACACTGGGTGCTGTTGCTAAAACGATGCAAAATGCTAATTTTTACTTTCTTTCTGATATAAAACAGTCTGTTCCTTAAGCAGTAGCTGGCATAGGGACTCGCAGCAGGTGGAAAAAATGGAAATTGAGGGTGAGGTTTGGATATCAAACATCTTAACATGCTAAAGGTAGTTGAGTTATGATAAGAGTTCCTATGTGTCTTTTTTATTGCCTTTCCAAACCGAAAATGGAAGGAATGTTATTCAGTCATCGCACAAAGTTAGCGTTAATTAGCTAGCGAGCTAGCAGTTGATTAAATCGGATTATAGGATAAAGCGCTAGCTCCATCCTGGGCTTGTAGACATTCTTTCCATCTTCGGACAGGCTAACTGTTTCCCCTTAACTCCAGTATTTACACTAAGTTAAACAAAACACAGTGACTCAAATATTGGGGCAGTGAAACAAGCTGCAAACACTTTAAAATATTATCACCTTATGAGGTTTTTATAGCGAGAAGGTTAGCAAACTGCTTCCCATTGACACATTTAGCAGACAGGAAGCAACATAGCATTTATTTAGGGTCGAGGTTCTGGTCAACCAGTAAAGTAAGCCCAATATTCCCCCTACTTTTTTGGTGTCCACCATCTCCTGCTAGAAGAATTTTGGCTCTTTAGCTGCTAAATGTTCTCCGTTCTTCTGCCCTTTTGGGACCGGACAAGGTAGCGTACACTGGGTAGGAGCTGGTTGTTGCTGCTGGAAAACAACGCCGATGAAAGCATTGAGACTGAACCAAAACACCACATGTAGGAATCGCGTAAAACCAAAACAAGGAGCTGAAAGATGGTTAAAATAGAACTGCAGAAAAACAATTGACCCAAAAAATTGGACTATCCCTTTAAGTTTTTCTAAAGACTAAATTTGAATGTGATAATCTGCTGTGTGAGTACAAGTCAGCGCAGTAGTTAAACTGTGGGGTTTATGTTATTTTTGTGTGTGCGCTCGAGTGTGACAGTGCTGTGAAATGAACGCAATTATTCAATTGATGGTCTTTACAGCTACACTAAGTCGTACATTAGGTTTAATGTATTCTAAAGTGTATTGCAAGCACGCCAACTTTCTTTGTGTGTTGCAAAGGGTTTTGGGAATTGTGGGCGATTGTGCAACTTTGTGGTATCCGTTTTTTTTAGAGAAAAATAAAGCATCTAGGCTCCATTAAGTTAATAACTTCATATCCTCATTAACATAGAATGGGGCTGGATAAGCTGCTTTAGAGACTCTCTCCCTCTCTAGCTGAGTTTTTTTTTTTGCCATTCTGTGTTGTTCTCTCTGTCTTATTTCATTGTTACAAAAACGATTTCCTCCTCTGTTTTCCTCTGCCTGTTTCTTACCCCTCGCCCTCTGTATTTCTTCCTCTCCTGCACTGTCAAACTGCGATAATTAGCAGGATCAAAGGAGACAGCGGAGAGAGAAATAAAGAGCGGGAATGAGGGAGGCCTGTCACTTTTCATCTGAGTCTCCTCTGTACTTTGGCTCTGTTTTTTCGGGAGTGTACTCAGGCATTTGAATACAGACGCACACGCAGTAAACAAACCGGCGCTTTAATGCGACTGCATGCGTCATTACCCGACAGAAAGAGAGAGAAAGACTTTCAGAGAGTTTCGGTGCGTCTACCCCTTTTTCCTTTCTCGTTCTGCATCTTCCTCCCTCTCTTAGCATGACTGTCTCTCTCTCTCTCTCCAACCGGCTCTCCTCATGCTCTGTCTGTCAATCGATAGTGGTACTTATAGTGTGGCTGAGTGCCAAGCCACCACACAGCTGTACCACTGTCTCGCTGTAATTGGTGTGTGGAAACACTGTCATGCTCCATGAGCACACACTCAACAGTCTGACTGTTTCACTGGCTGACTGGCTGGCTGCTTCACTGTAATTGGTAGAAACACTGTCAGGGTTGTTAATAACATACGTTCAACCAGTCGACAGGCTAAGTGAGGGGATAGGGGTTTGGGTTTGGTTCAACTCTGGTTTATCTGCATGTGAACTGGTTAGTCAGCTGGCTGGGTAACTGATGTTTTCTGGAAATTAAGGTACTCTTTGTTGGACAGGATAAAAAAATCTCAAAAAAAGTTATGTCAGGTCAGTGTGTGGAAGGTAGAATAGCCGCTGATGCATTTCAGCTGTCAAGGTCTCCAGCAGAGCATGTTTTTGTTTGTGGGTGGTTGGTCAGTTGGGTTTGTGACTGACTGGTTTGCCTGTCTAACTGGCTCACTGACGGTTACAGATTCATCGCACACCAATCAAGTTATTCTTTATTTCCACATAAGATAAAACAGTTTCTCATAAGAAAACATATTTTACACCCAGCTCCTTCATGCGTTGCCATATGGTTCACATATTTTTACTGTTGACAAGTAACACTAACACTAACACTATTTCAGGAGAAATTCAAACACATAATTTTAATATAACCTATATTAATGAGTAATAAATATGTATGTTTTCCATAACTGAATAAACAAGCTGTTCTCAGAGGAAAATAAGCCAGGAAGATGGCAGGGTCCTTTAAGGTCAGTTTGTTTATTCAGTCATGAAAATGAAGAGAGTTTATTAAGTTTGTTTAGCCATAAAAAATAAGCCAATAAAGATCTTTTCTCTTCATAGTGCACCTTTAACTGGCTTATTTTCTCAAACTGCAAAACACAAAGTGGTTTCTTTACAATTTGGTGGACAGTATGAAGATCGGGGGTTGAAACTAAGCATAGGACTCTGGCTTCTCCAGAGAGTCCTCAGTAAGACATCAGCTAATGCCATCACTGTCACACTGCAGCACAGTGGGGGAATGTGCGAGTACGACTGTGATTACAGCTTTTTTTTCCAGCTTTATTCTGCCTTCTAATAACGCAGGCAGAGTGATAATTAAATGATATTTTACAACAAAAAAACAATCTGAGATGAGGCTCCGTGCTGGCTCAGTGGTCGAGAGTGCACCTCTGCAAGTCATTTCAGTGATTAACATAACTTCAACCAGAGCAGAGGAACTAATCAGTGAAATCACCCACTGTTGTTGTTATTTTGGAAAAGTCAACCTGCATACACTCAGCCCTCCGCTGCAAACAGTGGTGTAACCTTCACAATGAAGAGAATGTGCACAAATTACGACAATTTTAGACCAAATAATGAACAATATCAACAACTCTAGTTAAACATGTTTTGCTCCAAATTGGCTCCTATCTTTGATTTATGCGTGGTGTGAAATCCAAAATGAGGCAGTTCTTTTAAAGTGGCTTTTTAGCTATCAAGACAGTCTGAGACGGACCAGTATTCAGTATGCATGATACAAGTAGAACTAGCAACACAGAACCCTGTTATTAGGTCACCGAGGAGGCAATAACAAGAGTCTGCAGCCATAGCTCAGCTCCATGAGGTTGTACGTAGGGACAGAGGTGCCTTCAGCTAAATACGAATCTCAGTATGCTAACATGTGCACACTGACAATGCTAACATGATCACTAAAGTGATTATATTTATTCCTGAGGGGGATCATACATGTGTGTGCTCAGTTTCATGGCAATGCATCTAATCGATGCAAGGTGAGATATTCCACTCAAGATTACAAATTTTAACCTCATGCTGTTAATATGGGAAAAGTCAGGAAATCACAAAATGTATTAGGATTCATAATTTTAGGACCATGAATATAACTTTATTATACTTATCATGAAACATGTGCTGCACAGGGAGTTTATAGATTGAATGCTAATTTTCAACTCCTGCCCCTATTTGGGCTTTTACATGTACAGCATAATTAAAATGTACAGCTTTCAGTGGTCAGTGTCTTAAAACCACAAGACACACAAAATACAATAAGATACACATACCACAAAACATCAATACACAAATAACCTACATACATACTTTATAACCTGCACTTAAACTTTCTAATGTGTTCCAGAGTTAACAGTCCCTTATGAAGAAAGATGATTGTCTAAATTCAGATTTACAATGTGGTATTTTACAATTGCCATTCACCATGTTCTGGACTAGACTGTTAATACATTTGAAAATTAATATGAGAAAACAAAAATGAGTAAAGCTCTCAAGAGTAATCCATCCATACGTCGTTCAGGTATTTCAGTCTGAAGAAAACAGGTGGACAGACGTACAGACCATCGAGCCAAGAAACACAATCAAGAATGTTTTTTCACATGATGATGTACAAGATGTTCCGTACAAATTACTTAATTACTTAAAAAATAAAGTGAACCACTGAAAAAGACACAAGTAATTAAAGGGAAGCTTTTCATAGACAGTCCCAGGTCTGTTACTAATAATGAGTAGGATGGCAGTGTTTTCTGTGACCACAACAAAGGGACAGTGTTTTGTTAATTCTGTTATCTAATCAATGTCAAGAGAATTCATAGGGTAATGTATTATTGTAATAGTAATTAGTGTATACTGTAGGAAAAGAGAACTCATTATCCGTCACTGTGGTACGAAATGGAGTCATTAGCATCTGAAGTGTTGTTTTTATTTTCATTGTTATTGACAGGATTGAATGTGACATCGTGCTCTTTGACCAGAGACAATGATGTCGTGTTCGGGTCAAATCATATTCATGAAAAGCAGCACGGGGACCCGATTTGTTTTCACAGTCGTTGTTATTCAAAGATCAGGGCGGAGAAAGAAAAGAGAAAGAACAACGCTGAGAATTGAATGTCAGTCAACCAAGACAACCGCTGTGCTCTACAGCGCTAATCCCATATTTGTTGAATAAGTAAAACCTCCCTTTTTTTTTTTGTCTGTCATTGGTTTTATATTTTTGTTTTTCAAATTAAAATAGGTAAGAACTTTCTGCATTAATCTAAGAAAAAGCTTGCAAAGGGGATGATAAATAGCAGCTGCAAAATTGTTGCATGATTCGAGGGGTGAGCGAGGTTGGTAGTGGATTTTAATTTGTGATTCATTTGTTGCTCTAAGTTTTGTGCAGTTTTACACAAGCAACAAATGGCACAAACAAATGTAGATTTAAGTAATTGGACGTAATTATTGATTGCAGTGTTACAGTGATTTTTCAAAGCAGTGTTGACTGGCTGACAAAATATTTCCATCACACATAATTTACCAAGGGCATGGGGGAAAAAAATGGAGCAAAATATGAGTGTGAGCTTAACCAAGGCCTCTTCAGTACATAAACAGATTTAATCCAATGAATGTGACACCTTGATCACAACACAATTTATCTGCAGTAGAATGATGCAGCTTTAATTGAGGTTAATACATTTTCATGGCAGAGTAATACATCCAACACAAACGAGATTATCACACAGGCAGACACCAGCTCTACAATTAAGATTCCTCATAAACAGTCTGAAGGTTGTGGGTGTAAAGACGCAGGAAATGGGAAATAATTAATTATGGGTCTAAATAACATCATGATCTTCTGAAATGTTGGTCATACATCAACCTGTTAGCTGATTCAGTTTTTTCACAACCTTGAGGGAGATGATGCCGTGGCGTCAGCAAATTTCCGCTGCTATTGTTTTGGCAAAATGCAACCTCACCTTCCTCCTTGTTGGAGGTCGAACTACGTCACAGGGTGACTGACCTATAACTGCCTTCCCAATGGCATCGGTCCTTGCATTGGTGAAAGGTCTCATCCCTTGACGTTTCCCCCTGAATTTCTGGTCTCTGGCTATGCAGAACACATACTGGAGGTTTTCCCTTCCTTATCAAACAGCTGTTTGACATTCAGCTAATTTCTGCCCAAGCTCCTTTGAAAACTTTCAGGTTTTATCAGAATCTTTGCTAAGAGGGCCTTTGGGACTTGATTGGTGCAGGAGGGAAAGATTCAGTTATCTTTTGTACTTTAATGGCATTTCCTCGCCACATGGCAAATGTAGCCCGACACTTTTATGGGATTCATTATCATTTTGGGCACTGATGGTAAAGCATTCACTAATAAACCTTGTAGGGCTGATTAATCTACTGATTGTTTTCATGATTAATTGATAATCATGTAGTGTAGATAATGGGGTTGGGACAATTTAAAATTTTTCAAACCGGTTAGGTATAAGGCATAAGTTGGACTGGACCGGTTATACAGAATCTCACCACTAGATGTCGCACAAGACTCAGTCGCTCCCAAGAGGAACATAATGACAGCCCATGAATGAGAGTGTAGCAGCACTACAGTCCATCAGGGCAACTGCAACAGGTTGTGTTTCGCTACTTAAGTAGTTTGATCAATACAAAACAAAAGACAAAACAAATTCCACTGTAGTTGTTACATTGATTGATTTTCTATCAAAGGTAAAAGTACACACAGCCATCTTAATAGGATCTAACCATCTGGCAGTATCTCTTTGTGGTTGGTAGTTCGTTCCACCACTTTCGTCCTGACTGAAATAAATCAACATCTATCGGACAGATGCTATGAAATCCAGTACAGACATTCATGGTCCTCAGATGATGTATCCTAATGACATTAGTGATCCCCTATTTTTCTTACAGCCCCACCATGAGGTTCATATTTGGTTTAAGTGAAATGTCTCAAAAGCTGTTTGATGGATTACCTTTAAATAAATGTGGTACAGGCATCGGTGCCCCCCCAATTGTCTCCAATATTTTAGTTTATGATGAAATACCTGAAAAAGCTGTTGACATATTAGCAAATGCTAGCATGCTAAAAAACCAAAAGGGTAAATCACTTATGAGGACACTGTGAAACTAGAAGGTGTAGGAAGCCGACTTTGCAGTCATTATTTTTGCAAACATTTGTTCAGAACATTCAGTTCAAGCTCTGAAAGGGAAAATGTCAAGAACATTTGACAGTCTTTTACCCACACCATTACTTTTCCCTGCCTTGAAATTATGCAATTACATTTTGCTGACTTGCTCATGCATAGCTTACTATATTGTTTACCATGGCAACGAGCACCTGCTGCACAGTATGTTTAAGAAATGGGATGAAGACGGTCCTCCTGCCTCCTGGGAAAGTCCTTCACCAAGCACATAAAAACCTTTTTATATGGATTTTGCTCTGAATGAGCTCCATGCCTCAGCGGGGTGCATTGGTGAAGTTGTACAAGTTATTGGTTGTCAGGCTGATCAGGGCAGCAGGGATCCTGTCCATGCTGAAGTGGTGCAATTTCCATTTCCATTTTCACTCGTCATCCCTCAGTTTGCTGCGGTAACTAGGTAACCCTGATCCACAGACAAAATGGATCAGTGTCTGTCTGAGAAACCTGGCTGGCTTTAATTCAGTCGATCTAAATGCAGACAGAAGCTGCAAACCAGGGAGGAAATGTTGAAAGCAACAAAGAGGGACAATGGAGATGCTCTTTTTCTCTCCTTTTATCTTACACATATACATTTTATGTCATTTTTATCTCACATACACAAGTGTTTGTCATTATGAGGATCCTCAATGATACATTGCATTCCCCTGCCCATGACCTTAACCAACACAACAAAGTGCCTAACCCCAACTCTTACCCTAACCTTAACCTAAACCTAATTCTAACCTTAACCTAAGACCAAGTCGTTACCCACAAACAGCCCTTTAATGTCCCCACTTTCCAAAACTGTCCCCACTCCTTGTCAGCTGATAAAACAGAAGTGAATGCAGTTGGAGCTTTCACTCAATACAGTGCATCCCTCCGCCAACAGTCCCTTTTGTACTCACTCACTCTTTCCTGGATCGGTACCAAAGGTTAATGGGGTCTGTTCTGGGCCAGGACCCATCCTTCATCAAAGTTTTGTGTATTCCTGCTGACAAACCAACCAACCAAATGATAAACCAATCAACTAAACAACCAACTAACCAGCCTCCCAACTAACCAATAAACAAATGGACATGGGTGAAAACAAATTAATTGTTATCAATAATATGTTCAGTTTAATATGTACATAATAATAATAATTAAGTTAAAAATTAATTCTAACAGCTTTTTTCCTTATTTGCTTTCTCATTTCACTTCGTGGGAATATAATAATCTGAATGCTGTGAGCTTCAGAGTATGAGTCACTCTGACAAAACCTACGGTGGACCAAAAAAAGAAAGAAAGAAAAAAATTACTTTCAAGGAGAAAGTCAATGCCAAGACATGTGGATGGTTGTTGTTTTTTTTATGTTAATCTTAGTCTATCAACATCTGTTCATGACATTTACCTGTATATTTCATGGAGAACTTTTTAGCCCTGCAAAAATCAAAATACTTGATACTTTAGTTAACATTTAACAGGCTAGTCCAAATATAGCCACTCAAACCCAGAGCTCCAGCAACAAACAAGATAAGGCACATTCACGTCACAACCCCGTGGCTCGCATCAGTGCAGCCCTGCTATCTTATTTGGGTTTCTTCACATCTTGACAAGATATAATCAGACTCATTGTAAACAGGATATTATGTTTACATGCAGCAACACCAAAACCAAATACTTGAGCATCCAGAATATTAACAGGATATTGATGTGCAGAGAAACACGCTCTGTCACGGCAGATGAAATGCTCTCCATTGCTAGGCGGCACGGCTCTGCACCCTGTTCAGTGGCACTAACAAAACTGCACCCAAAAGTCATTTTCCGAGGCAATGGGCCCGCAGAAGACAGAACAGGCTTCGGTTCGGATATTATTGCAAGTGACAGAAAACTCGCCCCAAACTCTTCAAAGCCTTTTAAACAACAGTTTGACTTTTTAACATTAAAATTCTGCCAGTAATAAAACATTTTAGCTGGCGGACGGTAGGTGGCAGAGGTCATATTAATCTTTCAAAATAAAGGTATTCTGTGAACTCCTGTCAACGGTAGTGACATCAAAGATTCAGTAGCCAGTAAAGTTTATCATCAACTTTGAGCGGTGGTAATTTTTCAAGGCATCGCTGATACATAAAGCCTCCTGTGTTATCCAAATTGATTTTCTCATCACCAGTGATCCCCTTGCTGATACTGGCAGCGTTGTCTACTTCCAGTATTTGGCTGAGCTTTAAGTGGATTCATCCCCCACTGAGCAAAACACTATATTTCTATGCCTCATCTACTTGTCAGAGACAGAGGGGGAAAGAAAGAAGTAGGAGGAGAGAGGAGAAATAAAGGAAAGGAAGGAAACGGTGATTGTGGAGGAAGAGAGAAAGGAAGGAAAGGGTGAGAGAGGAAGAAAGTACGAGGAAAGGAGTGAGGAGAGAGGCGCTTCGGGAGCTGAACATTATTTAGACTAAATGAGGTCAAGACCTTGAGATATACACTGAATCTCAAATGTGGTTGCTGTGTGTTTACGCCCTTGTGTACGGCTGTGTGTGTGTGCTGGCTTGTGTCCATGTAGTCAATAGAATACCAACCGGGTCAATGTCATTTTTCCTCTACTTAAAGCCTTATTTGGACAATAAGGGCTCTTTATTCAGGATAATATTATAGTCTAATGCCTCGTATAAACACATATGCCTCCATCACTGTCTGCCCACATCATTCCCCTCTATCTCTCTTTTCCTCCTCCATCATTGCTGGGTAATAAGGCCACTAAAAAAGCCGACCTTCCATTGAACACACCTTTCTGCATCTTCGCTCCTATCAGCCACCGCCTGCAGGTCGCCTTGGAAACAGATATCCAATGGGAGAGCGGATCAGGGAGCAAAGGTGTTCAGCTTGTGTGGACTGCTATATCACTGCACACACACACACAGAGCGAGCGTAATGCTTTTTGTGTGACAATGACAGCACACAAAAACACAGCATGGCGTCCCCTTTTTTGATAGTTCAACATGCAGCCGCTATTTTTTTTTTTTTTAGGTTTGTGAATGGCTCCAAACAGAGGTGAGACCACGAGGGGGAACAATGCGAGGCTCGCCTCGAGGTCACAGCGACACAACCGAGCCGGTGTGAGCTGTTCATTTCGACGATAGCAACAAATATGGAACTATCTACCCTGACGTTGTAAAAGTAAAGCAGTGGAGGGAGCTGAAAATTCAATTTCACCGATCACAATCTTATAATGTTAACCCTCAGCGCCATAATGGAGACAATGGTGCGACAATTTATTTTTTATATAGTCGAAAAGGGTTTGAAGATGTGTTTTAAAACAGTGTCCGCACACCTCTGAAATCGTTTACCTTTAGGCTGACCTTGTGGATGTCATTGAAGATGCCTGACATTCAGTGTGTGTGTGTGTGTGTGTGTTTGTGTGTGAGTGTGAGTGTGTGTGTCCATTGATTCAAGTGCTCTATTTTGGAGCAAAATACCACAGTGCTGTTCTGCTCCACTTACACCAACACCTGTTTCCTCTGTCTGTTCCAACTATCTGTTCAATGCCCATGCTTTCTCTATCTATCTATCTATCTATCTATCTATCTATCTATCTATCTATGTATCTAAGAGTAATCCTTCTGTTTCTGTTGCTCTCTTCCTCTCTAGTTGATGGGTTTTATCTACGCCTGCTATGTGGTCAAGCTCATTTCAGAAGAAGAGGATAGCTGTAAGTACAAAGTCAAACACATGCATGCACACACACATTTTAACAGCAGATCAAAAAAAGCCTTTAAAAGTAGATGTCTGTATTCATCCTTTGGTAAAAGTCACATTTTCTCAATCAATCCACTGTTCGCTAAAGTGCCACTTGTTGTTTTGCCTGTCAAGCTTTCCACTCCAGCTAATATGCAGTAAAAAATAAAAATTAATATTTGTATTGAATTTTTAAACAATGGGTCTTTGATTTCAGAAGAGTAAACAAAAGCAGGCGTCTGTCTCACTGCTAGTCGCTGCAGAACAAATGTTGCTAGCACTTGTAATCAGCTGTTGCTGGTTGGCTAATCAAGCTAATGTTAGCACAAAGAGTTGGTCGAACACCATCTTAAATATGCACTTGATATCTTCACTTCTCAGTCATCCAGGTCAGGGTAATTCTAGGTGCTGTATCGTAGGCAACTGGACTTGTTTCAGTTTCTTGAAGATGTTTCACCTCTCATCCAAGAGGCTTCTTCAGCTCTAACTAACTGGAGGGGAGTTGCAGGCTTTTAAACTCTGTGTGGGAGTGTCCTTATAGAGTCGTTAAGAACACGTGTGAGCTCTGAGGTGAAACGTCTTCAAGAAACTGAAACACAAACTTAGAAAGGCAGAGAAAGGGTAAGATTAGGGTTATTGTTAGAGACAGCTTCTATCCAGTGGAGAAGAACAACACAGTGGATGTGCTTGTTGAGAAGAGGGCTGTTTTACAGTAATATAACCCGTAACCCCACAAACCAACTACTTAACAGAACATGCTAACAATTGCAACAATTGTTTTATTCATTTCATATAATGTTTTTTATTTAAATATCCAGTCTAAGTGTAAGACAGCCCCGTGCACACTGCTGCAACATGTGTAGAAATCCAAAGCTTGACAAACTTGCTGTACTTAGTTATGGCTGCTAAGCTCTCATTGGAAAAATCACTGTTTACTGATTAGCAATTGAGATTTTATGGCTCAGTGTTGGCAGCAGCCATTCTTGTGAACAGGATATCTCAGGAGGGCCTTGAGGGGATTTCTTCAAATTTGGCACATGAAGTCCACTTGGACTCGAGGATGAACTGTTTAATTTTGTCGGTCAATGGATGAAGGTCAAGGTAACTCTGACCTCATTAACACAATTTTGGCCATTACTCAAATTTGTATGATGTCTAATAGGATAAAATGATTAAGTAATGGCATTTTATATCCAAAAGGTCAAAGGTCTACTTCATTGTGGCATCTGAATATTCAGCAAAAAATGAAGATAGTTTGGTGGGTGGTTCTGAGTCAAACTTGCCTTGTTTTCTCTTCTTCCCTACGTTCCTCTCGCTCACTCTCGTCGTAACGAAGCGGCAGGGTTTGAATGGAGCCATCTTGGACTGAGAGGCTTTTTTTTTACTGACCCTTACACAGAACTCAAAGTGAAACTTGTAGCCTCCGGAGTTTTGCAACCGGCGCCTCATTCATTTACAGTAACACTTGGAGAAAGAGACGAGGGGGTGTGAAGGACGAGGAGAGCTCGGTAGATGGCGGCGAGATCAAAGCTGCCTGTCTTTCACGCGTCTCTCCCACTTACTGACCACTTTCAAGCACCATCACCAGGCAACAGTCCTGGGAGGGAAAGAACAACCGTACATCATCTGTTTCTACGGCCTTTTATCAATTCATCGATGTAACCGTGGAATTTGGAAAGTGCGTATGTTCTTCAGCTGACGATCATTTATTGAGCGTTCGAAATTAATTTCATTTGAAGTGAGATACAAGTAACAGAAGAGCAGGATGAGGCGGATCAACATGTTAATTCTGTTGTGTTTTGAATGCAGCGCGTGTCCGTGCGCATTAACTCCAATGAGCCCATTTACCTGAGGCCATCAGTTTAGTTATTCCATTAAACCAGATGCGGACGTTTCTGCCGGTGGATCAATACCCAAGCATGTCTTATTCAACACTGAATTGAGGATGCTGTTTGCTTACACATAAATATTGATAGGCAATAAATGCAGGCTGGATCAGTGGAAATAGTTCTGAAGCGCTGAGAGGAGGCACGTTTTCCTGCTTTCCCTTCCTGCCCGAGGAGGATCGGGGATTGAGATTGACGGGGGTAAATGATTTCCATCTGCTGTTAAAACTGTGGGCCAAGCACGCAAGGCCAGCTTCTGTTTCGAACGCCTCTTCATGTGACTCCCCCCGTGCTCAGTGAGGTCACAGATAAATATTAGATCAGCAGATTGTAGTTAAGAGTGATGTAACACAGTTGTTATCCCACTTTTATGGCTTGTAATTGAGTTTCAGGGGTTATTTTTTGAAATGAGAATTTTTCAACACTGCGTTTTAATAAGCTTTGTGATGACAGGAAGCCTAAAATGCCACTTGTTCCATGTCTGAATAATTAATGTCTAACAGTTATTATTTGGCCTTTGCTTAACTGTTGTATTTTGGCCCTCGGCTCTCGACGCTGCACATTCCTGCTCGTTTTTGCACCCTGGGAGAGAGTTTGTTGGAACTAAGCACCGACTTTAGATGAGAGAGAGCATTTACATATTAAATCATTCTTATCTTCACTGTAGCAACTGAAATCTTATTTACAGGCTTAATATTGGAGCCGTCATCAATCAATTTTGTGTCTAAAGGCCATGAAAACATGTTTTTTTCTATGTGTGATGGAGCTCTGCACCATAAGTTTTGGTTATTCCACGTGCAGAATTTTGGTATTTTGTCTCGCTGGTTTGAAGTGAGTTCAGGAAAAGATGATCTCACAACAGACGGGCGCTGCAGGCCGTTCTGTTCATTATCGCTCTGCGCTCCGATTAGATTTCACCCCGCTCCGCTCAAATTACTCACTTTCTCCCAAAAAAAGAAGAAGAAATCTGCTTTGTATTTTAATTTTAGCAAATTAGGTATCAAATAACTGAGCAGCCAAAATTTCAGAGCAAGAATTGATTTATTTCAAGTTACACCTAGATGCATTCTGGGTCGGGTATACTTTTGATGCCTTTGGAGCGGGAGATGAGGCAACGCTCCGGCCTCCATCCAAAATCCTCCCGCCCCTGCTTCCTGCTTGCTCATGCTCTGTCTAACAAGCAGTAGCTAAGGAGGGAAAAGGGGTCAAAAATTGGCATTAGCATTCACCTAGCAGACAAAAGCCAGATGTTCGCTGGTGTTGGTGGGTTTTCAGTCCAGTGTGAAAGGGGCATTAATGACAGTTGTGTGATCGTGGTTGGCTTGCGTTGTCAGCACTGTAAAATCTGATCAAACCAGACCCTCACAGCCCTGAATAAGCAGATAAGCTGAGCTTTAGAATATTAAACTCTTCATAAATAAGTACAAACACTTTGGTTTTAATTGTGTCTTATTTAGTCATGAATATTTAATGTTTTAAAGAGATACTTATAATTAGAAGCGTAGCTTACAGGGGCTTTTACAGATTCGGACACGTTTCACTGCCATGCATCACCAGCTCACCATCTATTCCTCCACAAGCTGTTTGGGAGCTGAAACCCAGCATGAGAGGCATGTTACACACCTGACATGTAACCAGCCTGTCACAGGGCTAACACATGCAGACAAACACACTCACACTCACACTCACACCTGAAGGTAATTTGCAGTTCACCTAAATTTAATCTCTTTAGACTGTGGGAGGAAACGAGGGCACAAACACAGGGAAAACATACAAACCTGAAAACAAAGAGTGCTTAATTGTAAGTGATTGCCACACGTTTTCTCAAGGGACGAATCCTATCAGAGGGAATCGGGATTCAAATTGAGGTTTCAGGCCACTATTAAGGCTTAATGAATGCGTAGGCAACGGTGGCGCCGTGTCACATGCATCATTTTCATGCGACAGGCAGATAATTTCCCACCCGTAATAATTTTTGAGATTCACTGTAATCTTCGTGTTTCCGAGCCTCGGCTCCTGAACGCGCCGCGCGATAATGCAGTCTGGGAGACTAAACAATAATCAGGGAGCTTTGTTGGAGAAATGTGCCGTGGGTGAAGAAGCTAATACTCATTGAGGACCTATGAAGATTTTGAGTTGCTGAGGAAGCTAATTACTCTGATAATTATGCTGTGCGTGTGTGTGTATATAGGATGTCTGTGTGTGTGGTTGAGTCTGTGTGTGGGAGATTAATCATTACGGTCCGTCTTATCTGCCTCACAGCGACTCAAATGTGTCAGATTCTTATCACACACATGAACAACACGCATACAGACACACGGCCATCCTTCTTTATTTTAATAATGAACATTCACAACTGGAAAAATAATTAAATGCCACAATAATTTTAAATAAGCCGACCTTAAAAAACAGGAAATCTGTTTGCTGCTTTCCTCATACTACATTTTGTGGCTTCTGGAGATATTCACTCATTGGACAAATCCTTGGCCTTACAAATGACGGATCAGAATTTTTTTTAATCGCGCTGCTCCAGTTTGATAAACAGCACAGCGACAAGGTTAGAGGCTCCATTTCCTCTCGTGTTCGAAGGGTCGAGCGTGGCAGAAACTGTGCTGAGACTATTTGACTGCGGCATGAATCAGCAGGAAGCCCTCACCGTTCACACCAGGCCATTCCTCCTCACAAAAGGCTCTGCACAAAGGAGGAGTACATCAAGCGCAGGCAGTGGCTCTGCATTGTCTGAGCGGGAAACAACCATAATGAGCAGAATGATCTTAAAATATCACAGCGTTGCAGCGGTTCAGGCAGACTGCTGATAGACAAAGAAGATCATCTGTTGTCCCGTTGTGTGGCGAAATCACAAATTTCACATGAATGTGTTAAGAGGATTAAAGGGGACGTGTGAGAACTCACAGCTGAGATGTGCTGATGAATTTTTACATCACCTCAGATGAATTAAAAGATCAAGAAAAGGCATGTGAGGGTGGAAACCTTGACCCGCAGAGTTGAATAGCTCTTCAGACTCCCACACTGTGATTAAACGTAACAAATCATTTTAATGCTGAATTGAACCTGATGAATGGAAATCAATTAAAGTCATAGTTATGCGTTTTGTAAAACAGAGCAGTGCATTATTTGGGGGGAAATATACGTATTATCTTTCACACCTAGAGTCAGATAAGTAGATACCACTCGCAGTTCTGTTCAGTTACACTCACAGCTGATTAGCTTAGCTTATCATCAAGACAGGAAACACAGGAAAGAGCCGCCTGCTAGCTCCTCTAAATGTCACTAATTCTTGTTGTATCTTGCTTGTTCAATCTGTACATGAACGGAAATGTAGAAATGACAAATTTGCGGTTATAAGGCGAGTAACATGCTGAAAGCAAAGATATGCAAACCCCAGTAAAACTACATTTACATTATTTTGTTTTTCTATAAGAATGAAACAAACTCAATATAACACTCTGGGGTGTGACTATTTTGCCTGCATGTACGCAACAAAATCTGTAAAGAGTGACATTTCCATTGGTCAGACCGGTGCCAGGGGCGCCCCCAGAAATTCTTCATATGGGGGGTTAGAGGAGGCCACTGTAAATATTTGGGTGGCCACCAAAAGGTGGGGCTAAAAGGTCGGGTGGAGTGGAGTGACAGAGGGTCAAAAGCTCAACTTTTGTTGTTGTTTTCATCTTATTTTCATTATTGATTTACTGTAAATGAACAGTAACTCATGCTAAATATCACATACAAGCATATTATGCATACAGTAATCATTACTGAGAAGCTTATTATGCACATGAGCTCCTAGTCCGAACCGTTAGCTGCACAGCTAACTGAGCTAACGGCAGCTACAGTTAGCAGCAGTCAGCGATCACTCTGCTGCTTTGCTGCCCCTTTTTTGTTTTAAGTGTGAATTTGAGATGCAGTTCTTACATATTGCGCCTTTAAAAGGAGCTACAGCATTACATCCACTCAACACATCATGAGATGTAAAGATATGAATACATAACAGCTCCATGCATATTCATTCACTGTTTAGTCAACTAGATTTTTTTTTTGATAGGCATCCACAAACAAGTCAGTGAAATCAGTGCATTTGTTGGGAATCAAATTACCCGACTGCGTTTGATGCTGGCTTGGACTCGTATCCCTGCTTATTGCAGGCTTTAGGTAAACTTACAGCTACTTTTATCTCGCGGCGACAGCCAACTTCCACATTGTACTTGATGTTATGAAATCATACTGAATAAATAAGAAAGTATGCTGCTGATCAAGGTGAGGAAGCGCCCTTTTATGAGCTCTCCAACATCAAAGTAAAAAAAAAAATATCCTGGCCTCCTCTCTTCAAAAGTCCAGGCGCTCTGCCTTAGACTGAGGGAAGCAACCACCTGCTGGCAGCTCCACAGCCCGGGAATCTGTGGAGCCATCCTCGATAATTTAGGAGCCGAGAGTATTCTCAAGGCATAAATATATATCGCTGCGTAAGTCTTCGTCTTCCCCCTCTAATAGGAATAGAATTGCATCACAGGGTTTTTATATAGGTTGAGGCAAAGTTTTCACTCTAAGCATTTCCCTCCCCTGATTAGCTGTGCAGCAGCAGCAATAGAGGTGGTGCTTCTGGTACAAAATGTCCTGTTGAGACCTCTGTAGGTGTGGGAGGCCTAATGCAATGAATCATCTGTGGTGGGAGGTTCCCAGCTGATAACCACAAAGGCGCACACGTCTCTCTAATTGATGTTGTTTTTGTGCAGTTGACTTTATAGGAGGGTTCGACTCGTATGGTTACCAGGGGCCTCAGAAGACCTCCCACCTTCAACTACAGCCCATGTACATGTAAGTATATTTATACTCACTGTATCTTCATGTCTGCCCACAAACACGTTTTAAAATACACACCCACAACATTTATTTTAAATAAGAGCGTTAAATAACATACATTTGGTAAACGGTGAGCAGATATCCACTTTTCATTTCTCACTGCTTTGAATCAGCCTAGCCACAAGGAAATACACTCCAGGGGCCTCATGTCTGAAATCCTATCTTAACTCAGTTCTGGAGAACATTTAGGAGTTTTGGTATTGCAGGATCATAAATGCAGTAAAAAATCATATATTTTCTTAAAATAGGAATTAACTATTATAGAACCATCCTAACTGAAGAATGCCCTAAGTTAGGAATGCAAAGTTAGGATGGTCTAAATCAAACCAATTTTAGCCTGTTCAAGAAGCTAACACTGATGTTAGCCTGTTGGAGAAGCTAACTCTGATTAGCCAGTTAACTTTAAATTTCTCTGACCATGTCCAAGAGTTAATATAATGGGTATACATCCTCTCCTCCACCGACACCAACACAATAATGTCTCTGACTTATCAAAGCTAAAATTGAACACCTGTCTTCAGTTGTCCATGATTGCAAGCTAGCAAGCCAGTGACAAGTGAAGTGAGATGGTTGTTGTCACACACACACACACATACAAACATGACAAGATGAGTGCCAATGGTAGAGTCAAGGATACAGTTCAAGGATACAGTTCTGGATAGCATTCATCTGCCTTTGATATCAAGAGTTTTGCAGTGTGGATGATATAAGCACATTCTCGCTGTATCAGCATCAGGGCTTATCATTTATCAGCACAAGGTCTCATCACTTATCACTGTTCGCTGTATCCTTGATGGCGTTTTCGCTGAAGCTGTGTTTCATAATTAGGTATTTTACCCACATCGACTGAGAAGATCATCCTCCTGAGAATTGTTGTTGAGGAATAAAATAGGTTTTGTTTGTTTTGTTTTGTTTTGTTTTATCTGTGGGATGGATTCTAGTTTATATGGTGATTTCCTGAGGCTGAAACCATAGATTCCAGTTTCATGGAGACTTTCAGCTATTCTTAGGTGGGAGAGCCAAAAGGATAACGCAAAATGAGTCTGAGTCCCGGCTCAGACAGCCCTGCATCAATCTCGCCGTCTCGCCTCGTCCGGCGGATGGCGAGAAGCAATACAGCAAAAGCTACACCGCTGTAACAAAACAACAATACGCAATAATGGTGATTCCACTGATGCGCAGCGGACAGGTGATCAATAGTTGCTTTTATTAGAGAAAAGAGCCCGAGCGAATTAGAGAGGAGGGATACAGACGGACCGAGCGAGAGATCGAGAAAGAGAAATTGAGATCAAGATGGGCGAGAGAGCACTGGATAGAGAGAAGGAGAGAGAGCGGGACAGCGGGAGAAAGGAAACACAGAGTGATGGATGAGACGTTGGGCTAAACAAAGAAGAAAGGCAATAAAGGGCCATTCTGTAGTTTTATATGTCCCTTGTGGAAGTCATAACACAGATCATAAATCACCGACCCCCAAGATAATGGCTACACACACACAAACACACACACAAGAGCTGGAGCATGACTGCAAATATCTATGCACACACAGACGCAGGTACGAGCACACACACTCAAAACGCCGCACACAAACACACCTGAATGTGCTGATAGACATCTTGCGTTTGCTCATTAATGTACGCACACATACAGAGACACATGTAACATGCACACACACACACAAACGCACAAACATCATCAATATGCTATCATTGTTCCCCAGCTGTTGTCCCGTCGCTTTGGTGTTTATTAGCTCTGGCCAGAGGGACCAATAAAGAAGCATCAGCTGTACCGTCCCAGTGGAAATCTCTCCCTCCTCTTTCCAAGACACTCTTTCAAGCAGCCACCCACACAGATACACACCAACAAAAAATAAAATAACAACAATTACTGCCTCCAGAGTTTTGTAGAAATATGCTCTCCTTTTCCAGAACAGAAACTCTTTTAGATCAACTTATCGTTGACCTCCAGAAGCATGTGTTTCTCCGGGTGTATTCAAATGAGAGTAAGAGAGAGAGAGAGTTTAGCATAATCCCAAACACTGCCTAACCTAAAAATATGTAAATAATAACAATACACAGAGAGAAAAGAAATCAGGTGCTGGCCACAAACATCTTTATTCATTTTTTTTTCCCACAACTGGTGTTTTATTTCTGCATCTGTTGTTTCAGCCTCGTGATTACACTCGTGATTGCACTCATAGCTGGTTGGTTTTGTTCAGTTCATGAAACACGTGGAGGTTTTTATCCCTGTATCAGGCTTTTGTCCATGGAAAAACATATTTCTTTAGGAATCCAGGATACTGACATTATTAGGTATATTAAACAAAACAAACTAAACAAACAACTCTTTGTTTTCATGACTGAATAAACTGAATAAACAAACTGACCTCAAAGGATGACACAGTTTCATACTGTTTTACTTTGTTGACATGTGGCGGACCCTGCCACCTTTCTAGCTTCAAACAGTGTTCTGGGGACCTTTTTTTCCTCTCAGAACAGCTTGTTTATTCAGTTAAGGAACTAATAAATATTTCTGAGTTTGTATTATTACCTTATCAATATTGTAAATATTACCTATTAGTTTCTACATTTTTTTCAAAACTACATAGTGTACCTTTAATTGAAGACTTAAATGCCTTTATTTTACTTGTAACAGAGTATTTCTTCACTGTGGTGTTGCAATGTTTTCTTCTCTAAGCTATAATAAAGTAGCACAAGTGGAGAAGGGTCATAAAGTCTTGGGAACTAACTCAGTAATGTCCATTATACAACAAAGATTCGCTAATGTTAGCAACCACAAGCTAACGGTCATACCAGACCAAACGAGCAGTGAGCTTGTATTCGTGCCTTTCCTGATACTTTAGGTGAAAGTATCAGAGCCAGTGTGCAGACGTGAAGCTCTCCCTTGAGCATTATTATCTTTTATAAAATACGCAGCGCCTCTGATGTCCTCATCAAGCAACATTATGTTGTTGGGCTAATTTGCCCGAGTGAATCTCTTTATCAAGGACGCCGCTGAGCTAAATGCACCACTAAGCATTTTATCATAAGCCTGTTAATCTTTACTGTTCTCAGTTATGCCTCAACCTTCTCAAGTAGCTTCAACGTTACATAAAACATCGTTTTTTCAGCGTACAGTACGACAGCAGACTGAATGTTCTTTATGAGGCTCGACATGCCGTCTTTTCACGACTCGCCAGTGACGGTTTAAAGAGCTTCACATAAACATTTAGCTTTAAATCTATACAGCAGTTAAAATGGATTCAGTCACTGTTTTGAATAACACTCTCCTGTTTTCTTCATCCAGGTCAAAGTAAACCCAGGAGCTACACGAGGAGCGCTGCCTTACCAGTGACCACTGCTTAACATCCTGCTTTTACTACTCCAACTGTCTTTTAATGAACAACAACCGAGACACAGACAGACAGGATACAGAGGACGCCGAGACACTTTCAACCTACAACCCCCCCCCCCAGTACTTGGTCAGATTGTTTGCCTGGTTTTGCCCGTCTGTTGTTTTGTCACGGCGTTGGATCTGTTCCTGATGAAACACTGGCCTCGTGTGGTTGAACACGGTAACTGCAGGACATGTGTGACACAGCCAGCCCCCAGTAACAACATTTTTTCTTTTGTCTCTGAGGGATCAATCAGGAGCCAGTGACTTGCTTGCTTCCCTCTTGTGCCGTTGGGTATCTGCATTGTGAAAGAAAACCAAAGAGGCCACGGCTCATTGGTGGATTGCTGACGCGTTTCTTTCGGGCCTCTTCAGGACAGATGTTAATACGGAGCCCTGTGTCGTGGTATCTAACAGCTCTCGAGTGCAGATACCAAAGAGACACTTCAACATGTACACAATAGAGCCTGTTTATCCATCTCTGGAACGTTTTAGCTCTTTGTGCCTGACAGATTTAGACACTGGACTTCCAACCATCAAGCATCTACTAACACGACTACCGATACAGGAATGTCACACACATCCTTTTCTTTCTTTTTTTCTACTTTTCGGTGCATTTGGGGGGCGACGAAGCGAAGATGGAGGTCGTGGGCTGGACTTTTTATTTCTGTTGTTACATCAGAAAACATTGAATGTTAAAATAACAGCGTGTGATGTGTAGATTAACATACTGTCACTTCATACGTGCATGTGTACAGGAAACAGACACGCTCAGATACATCAAGCATGCACACACATACACAATCGCACACACACACACACATAACAGATGTATTAACTTTTTTACAACTAATGTGAATCTTAATGTTTACAATAGAAATTCAGTCTGCCGAGACAGAAAGACTGAACACCGGACAGACGGACAGACAGATTGGGAGACAGACAGGAGACTCTGTGATGTTTTAAGCTGCAGCATCCTAAAGGCTGTGGGGTGTTTTCTGCCATATTAATACAAACGGGGCGGTTTGTTCCTGATGTGTCTTTTTGGTCTCTTCCTGTCTAAATATTTTGTCTTCCATCTAAGACAGACCGGCAGAGGTAGATAGAGACAAAGAAAAAACATCCACCGAAGAGGGATTGAGGTCAGTCAACAGTTTCCCTTCCACCTCTTGTCTTTTTCGTAGCTCTCGATGCCAAGCTTCTGTTGATACTCGCCCCATCTCTTTCAGCAGGCAACTTATTCCCTTGTTTTAAAAAAAAAACCCGCTGTGAGCCCAGTACAGCTTCCCAGAAACAAGCCTTATCTGAAGCATCCACAGAAATAGTTCAAGCAGCAGCCAAAAAAAAACGTCCACAGGCTACGCTTACGTAAAGAGAAAAAGACACGCCGTTTACAGAAATGACAATCACAGTCAGAGTGGCCTGAATATCATCTCGATTGGCTTTTTTTTTTGCACCGTAAATGTGACAAAAAGCTGACAAATGACTGTTGTCATCAAGCAGGAGCATCTAAGTTAGATTATTTGGTTATTTATTGTCTTTGATTGGAGGGAATGGAAACGACAGAGGCTGAATCTTCGACGACACCCTCGCCTGCAGACTAACTAGGACAAACATTATACCAAACATTACAGGTGAAAGGGAAGGAGGGTGTCCTTCCCTTTCACCTCACTACTCGAATTTTAATGTTGAAAGTGCCAACTGTCTCACCACGTGGATATCTGTAGAGCCTGGCTGTCTGGAAGCCGCAGACTGGGACCAAAATAATGGGTCTCAGGTTCTTTTCTTTGGCTCCAGTGTAAGAAAAAATAGAAAAATACACATTTGCATTCCAGGCTGTCAGCAGGTTTTCTTTTTTTTTTTTAATCTGCTCAGAAAAAATCAAACCGATTCCTTCTGGAAATGTGACTGAACAGTTCACATTTGTGGACCAAACGTTTCGAGGCCTTCAAGGTACATTTCTGGGTGCAAACACTGGCTTCAAGGATGGACTGACCGACTATTTCGCCTCAACAAACTGATCTCAAAGTCCACCTTCCTCCCCCCACCGCCTGCCGGTTATCTTCAGCAGTACATGTTTTGTAACAAAACTCTGTGGGTTACGTTCAGAGCCACTGCCCCCCCGCGAGGCTCCGCTCACGGTCACTCTGGAGGACAGGAACAACATTTTTGTGTGTTTGCATGAGTCGTTTCCCAAACTGTTGCGTATTTAATCTCATGCTGCGTGTGACTAACTAGCTACTTAAAAATGGGAACTGTTTGGTTTGTCGAATGCTCCTCAACTCTCTTCAAAGAGTCCTAAATGTGAACTTTGTGATTTTTTCTATAAATAACACAGTCTGAAATGTCCGCCGAGTAAAAGGAGTAAAATAGCTACTACAATGTAAAACGATGAAATGTAACTTTGAACTTCTAGACGTTTTTTAATCACATGTGGCCGTGTTTACTGTTTTTTCTAGTTGACTACTAATGTATGATGTTGTGTACAAGTGGGACTACTATGTTTTATTTCTTCTAATTGTACAGCGTATTTGAAATGAGCGAGCGAGCGATGAGGAGGACGGAAGGAGGGAAGATAATTAGTTGCACTATAGTCTGTAATTCTTTCATGAACCGTTCTGTCAGGGCACATAATTAACTTTACAGTGTTCATTTATATTTGAATTATCAACCAACACCACACACGGCTATTCCATAAATAAAGCGACTGCAGATAATAAAGAGTCATTTTTCAAAATTCAAATCAGGAGCTAATGCGGTGAAAAAGGGTACAATCCATTATTTAGAAGCTTAATTAAAAAAGATAGTCGCTCATATCATTAGCAAATGACGCTATTTGAACTGAAAGTTAATTTATTTTTGTATTTATTTGCCTTTAATTGAGTCGATCAGTTCGATGTTACCTAACCAACCCGACACATCTAACATACAGTCGAGACTGAAGCAGTCGTTCACAAACTCAGAAAGGATTTCAGATGTATAATGTGACTCCGGTGTGTGTGCGTATGCGTGTGTGCGTGCCTGTTAAGACTTTGTACTGCAGTACGCCGTTTCTGTGTCATGGTGAACTCGAACGACACTTAACCCAGAGGCTGCAAAAGCAACAACTTCAACCCGGATAAATCACAAGGAAATTAAAGATCTCCTCAGAGATTGTTAATGAAAAAGCAATAACAACATTAATAACATATTAAAAAGTAATAATAATGACAGGATGTCTCTTTATCGTCACGGTTGTTTGATCACATTCATACTTTGGAACAGTCAACAGAGCTTTTTGTCTGTAGATATAAGAATGCACATCTGTACAGAGAGCGGTAAATATTTGCAGAAGAAGTCGGAGCTGTTATTTTGTTGGTGGTGTCAATAAACATTCAGTCAAGCTATTGTCTCTCAATCTGTCCTGAAATAGAACAACTTCATTCTGTCGTGAGTGTTTATTACACTAATATGACACTGAGTGAATGTGAATAATGTAGGGGAGGACATGGATCTTGTGTTTGGCCAGAGTTCACAAAATCAGAAAATAAATTGTGCATTTGATGAGCAAAGTGCAGCATTTCAGATTAGCTTTAACTATCTCAGCAAATGTTGTGACGTCTTCAATCATCTAAAGAATGTATGATTAACTAATAACAGCTAACAATTGTGTTTAAACCATTAATTTAAAAAAATCAAAATCGTTCTAACGTGTAAAATCCCATCAAAGAAATTAAAGAAGCTGATTAAATTAAAGGAGCAATTTGTAAGTTATGTAAGATATAACAGTTTTGATGTTATATTGTATTGTGTTGCTGAGATTTCTACTGAAGTTAGCATGCTAACCAGCTAGCCCTTATCCGTACAGGTCCAAAGCTCCTGTGCTAGTGATGTAAACACCAACACACACACAACTTAGTGCTCTGAGCTTCCAGTCCAAAACCGCTAGCTACATGGCTAACTGAGCTCACCACCTATGGGCAGTTACATATAGCAGCAGTTAGTGGTTACTCTGGTGATATGCTGCCCTCTATTTATTTTGAGAAAATGGCCAATTCTTACATATTGCACCTTTAAGTCTATTTAATTATTGCCACTGTTACTTTTCCAATTAGATTAAAAAAGAACAAAGCTGTAAATGGCAACAACAAAAAAAAAATTCAATAATTAGATTATATGAATATAGATAAATAGATCAAGCAAGAAAAGTGTAGGACCGAGGATAAAACCCTGAGGTACTCCACAGCTCAGCTCAGCTTCTTTATACAAGCAGTAGAGAGTGCTCATCTTAGAAATGTGCTCCTACACATCAACTAACATCAACATTTAATTACTTTCATGTAAATGTAAAGGGGAATATGGTGTGAGAGGAACATTACTCAGTGTCTGTACATCAATACAGGAACATGTGTAACTTCCAGTGAAAAAACAATAACCAGATTTTCTCCGTGGCTCTGGGTTGACTTGTTACCGTTCACCACTGACTAGAACCATCTATGTTGGTTTAACTCCTTCTCTTTTCATGGTGGCTTTCTCACAGAAGTGACTGACTGTACATAAACTACACAGCTGGGAATAAAGTAGACAGTGGAGAAGGAAAGTCTGTACTGTGTCCTCTGTTCTCTGACTCCTTTCAGACATTTGTTTTGTACTGTCCGTGACCTCATATTATTAACATCTGCTTCGTTATGCATGTGAATGAAAGTATTTATACTGAGAGTTATTTCTTTTGGGCGTCCCGTGTTGTCCAATAATGTTTTTTCCGGTATTTGAGCCCTGCAGATCCACTTTTAAAAATGACTGAAATGAAGGTGGACCTGTTGGAACAGGATCCTAAAAGACAGCTGAGGGCGAAACCCAGATCACTTGCTCTTTCGATTTGAGTTCACTCATCTGACCAGTCATCCGTTTCTCCTTAAGTTGCACACACACACACACACACACACATACATACAGAGAGAGAGAGAATCATTTCCAGGAAGCACTATTGTTCATTTGCCAAGGATATACGCAGGTAATCAGTACGAGGAGAGGAGTGGGTGGTTTTCTTACATCCTCATCTAGCGCTCAAAGCTAAATTCCGTGTTTAAATCCCTGAGAATAATTGTGTTTAAGTAAAACATGAAACATCTACCCAATTAGCACTAAACACCTATTGAGTTAGAAAGAAAATCCCTCTTTATGCTGAGTTTAAGATAGAGAGTAAATGCTCAAGGTTGGAAGTGCTTTATGTATTTGTAGCCTGCAGAGCGTGCCCACTTCTTGACCTGTTTAATGTGGAACAGCACACTCCACAAAACGTCTGTTGGGTTTTTCTGGCTCCTTGAAGCAAAGCTGAGACTCGCACTTGTAAAAAAAAAAAAAAGGCTTTTTAATATTGTTGGCTTTCTCCACTAAAACCAATTGGGCACAGCCAGGACAAGCAAACTAATTACCGCATGGCTTACACCCTATGGCATTAATGAGGAATTGTAACAGCGCTAACAACCCATTTTACGGCCGCCCCAGTTAGATTTATTTGAAAGTTGTGCCAACGGCGTCGAACGAATAATGTGTCTATCCAAATTACTTCCATTCTTATGTGTTCAAGTGTCACTTTCCCTTTCCAAGTGAAATTAATTCTGGTTAAAGGGGGGATTTTATATAAAAGTGAGAAATGTGTGTGTGGTGCGATGAAAAGTAAAAGATCTACAGCCTTTCAAAAACTGTATGTAGCCTGGAGCTAGCCTGCCATAATCACTACATCCGAGAGTAATGATATAACAGTAATTATAATAACAGGACATATGATTTCTGCAATTCCATCTTTTCTAGCAGATGAAGACGGCTCAAACTGACAGATTTAGTGTCACCTCTCTCTCCTGCTGGTAAGATAGTTGATTTTTGAGTCTCGTACCAATGGCAACCGACCCAATTTACAATCCCAAAGCATCAGGATTACAATCTCACCAACAGGAGCTTTAATAAGGATGGTTTTGTTGATGTGAAGTGCTTATAATCTGGTCCTTCGACTGTGTCAGACAACACCACAGCTGCAGTTCTGTATTTAAGTCCAACCAGAGCAAGACCTTTTTCATTTTGTTTTTTGGATACGATACTGTTTTATTGCGACACGTTCTGGAAAAGGTGCAAATAATTCAGAAATATTCACACACATCCAGGAAACATTGTTGTTGAATGTTGCACGGTCTTCATCAGCAGATACAGTAGAGTACGCTACTTCCTCCTCCGCTAATGAGATGTAGTTGAAAGCACCTTGAAAAGTTAGCAAGTAAACCTGGATTCAAGACTTTTTTTTGTCAAGCTCATACTTCACATTTTCAACCTGCAGAAACATCTTCCACGCTGCTTTGAGTTTCACAGTGTGCACTCTGTCCTCCTCATGTTATATTTGTCCAAGGGAATAAAAAAGTAAGTACTTAAAACCAAATTTGCATTGTATTACGACCCAGTTCTGTCGTTGCTTCTGAATCCTTGAATACAATTGATAATATAATATGTAAATAATTTATAAAGCTGCTTTTAAGTGGAAGAACAGCCAGTGCAGCTCCGAACTGTAGACAGCACTGTGCTGTGAAACCTTGGACACATCTCATCCATGAAATCAGATGATGTGAAGCATTAATAAACACAGACGATGTGTTTTTTTTTTTTTATGCATGAGACAGTCGTCTGTGCTCAAAACCGCTGCAGCCAATTTGCAACAACTTTGCCCTCTGGCAAAAACTAATTCCTCTCACTCACAGTACAGTGTGTACAGTTTTTCAATGATGTTACACTGCTATTCACACATTAACACATTAATGTAACATATCAAAGCAACAACTCAGGTCTTTCAAATTAGATTTGGTCTCCTCTCATGACAAGGACCATAAAGGGTAAGTACACCCACAAATCAAAATTCAGTCGTTATCTACTTGCCTCCGTGCTGGAATGGATGTTGTAAATAATGAGCTGTATTGAGCCATTTTATTTTTTTCCCCTGTTGTGTTTAATGTTTTAAAACAAGTCCTGCTGCTAACTGTAGCTGCTGTTAGCTAGTTAGCTCAGTTAGCTGTACAGCTAGTGAGGCTGGGACTGTGAGGGGAGCATTTGTGTTGACACCTCATTCATGCAGGAGCTTTCGAGCAGGATGGGCCTGGGCTAGCTGGTTAGCATGCTAACTTCAGTAGATATTCCTGCAACACAGTACGTAGACGTCACACGTTAAAGCTGTTATTTGTTCAGATTGTGTTGATAACTTGAGGTGATAGCTGGGGTCTTCTGATGTGGGGTTGTATGAGGTACAGGTGTGTTACCTGCAGTAGATGACCCTCAGCTCCCTTTGTGGAGAAGCAGGGAAGCAGTGCAGGATGTATTTTAGCAACCTAAAAGAAAAGCACACCTAAAAAAGAATATAAACATTTAAGTATACGCTACATTTTGAACATTTCTGGCCCTTTACATTGCCGTCAGACAGCTGAGCAACACGAACGTTGTGCGGTTCCCATGTCTGACGGCAATGTAAAGCACCAAATATGTTCGAAATACAGCGTTCACTTAATCGTATTTATGTTTTTTTGGGTGGCTAAAATACGTCTCGCTGTCGGTGCTACGCTGATTTGGGAAAAGCACCTCATACAACCCCACATCAACTCATCACTTCAAGTTAATGTTGAATGTTTTCAGCTAAAATTCCTACATATTGCACCTTTAAGTGATAAAGCAGGATCCACCACATACTTTCAAACAAATTCCCAGTTGAACTCAAACCAGTTGACACACAGTACAGCTGGACTCTGCCCACCACACTGTCTCCACCTGCCCCACTGGTGCTGGTGTGTCGTCACGTGTGCCAGTCTGCCAGGCTGCCCTCCGCCACCAGGCTTCCCATCGGCCTATCGCTGCTCTCCTGCGCGCTGACGACGACACCCGGAAGCAGCCCGAGCTGCTGTGCTTTTGTTTTGTTTTGGTAGTAGGAGTTGGACAAGAGGCAGACAGGCGGAGGGGGGGAGAGAAACCGCTCGCTAAATGGGGAGAGCCACATCGGGGATGGAAGATGACGGACCGATAGCTGACGCCTGTGACATGCCGAGCTTCATCGGCAGCTTCGAGGAGGGGAGGGCGAAAGTGTCCCGCAGCCTGCAGACAGAAACTTCCTTCACGGACGGCAAAGTTGAGCGGTCGGTCAGAGATTTTGGATCCGACTCCGGGTTGACCCCGGACGGAGGTGAGAGGGAGCCGGAGGAGGAGGAGGAGGAGGAGGAGGAGGAGGAGGAGGAGAAGGATGCGAAGGGCAACAACAACAACAACTGCAACGGCGGAGGTGGAGGTGGAGGAGAGAGGAGGAGGAGGGCGAGCGCCGTCGAGATTTTGAGGAGGAATTTCGGGGTGACAAAGTCTCCCTCTCTGCGGCTGAACGCGGGCAGCCGGATGCAGTGCGGGGACGAGCGTGAACACCGCGAAGGGAGCGACTATAACGACGTGACGAGCGGGTGGGATGGGAGCGACTGTGGGAAGTCGGAGCGTGAGGCGGGCGACGCGGTGGCCGAAAACGAGCCGACCCCGAGCGACTTGACGACTTCGGGCGTGCGAGGAGTTGAAATAATCACCGTGACAGGTCAGCGTCCTCTTAAAGGGGACGCGGACGGCAGCGCGGACACCAAAGAGCACGTCTACTGCACTGTTTACTGCATCGCCAACGACAGCCGTCGGAAAGAAATCACGGACGATGAGGCGGTCACGTCACCAGAAATGGACGAGGAGACGGGACGGGAAGCGGGTTCGAGTCCCGAGCCGGCGCTGTACACGCTGGACGACCTGGTGGACCCTTTCGGGGACATGGCCCACGGGCTGTCCACCGCGCAGGCCGGCGCAGAGACAGCGATGCAGAGCTGCCGGGTGTGCCTGGAAGGGAAATCCATCGCACCCCTGCCCTGCTGCAGGAAGGCCGTGTGTGATGAGTGTCTGAAGCTCTACGTCAGCTCCCAGGTTGGTAGGAGGGAGGGAGGGAGGGAGGGGGAGCAAAAAAAAGGGGGGAGAGGTGGGTGTGTGCAGTGCAGCAGGGTGAGGATGTCCCAGAACCAGGCAGTACTGGGTCAGTCAGCACCGTCCCTGTCACACTTTTTCTACCCCGAGGCAAGAAATTCTGGGAACTGTTGTTAAAACAGGCCCGGCCCTCAGCAGCAGGGTCGACTTATCTGACTTCCATGTTTTTTGATTAAGCTGCTAAAAAAAAAAAAAAAAAGCTTCCATGAAATGATGTGATTATTCCTGAAATGTAACAGGTCACCTCATCTTGTGATGGCTGTTTTCATGTGAATCTGGGTCAGCGACGTGGATTCTGCACAAAAATCACAACCCGGGCGGGAATGGTTTTCACAATAGATGACTTTGTGCGCCGTTTGGTTTTATTCTCTCAGGTTTCACGTGCTTGAGGGAGAGTTCACCCTCAGATCCACGATTTAGATTCAGTCGTGTGTTGACGAGGTGTGACTAACTCATGATACGGTGCGGCTCAGGATACGATGCCCACGATAACGATAGTATCGCGATACAGCGGTTCTGCGATAATCAATAGGTTGCAAAATATATAGATACACAGATTATATATCTGTCTGAAGAAAACAAAATACTCCATGATGTTGTGAGAAGAACTGAGATTGGACTGTACATCAAAAGTCATTCATGTTTGATGAAAATTCAGCACATTTAACTTATTGTAAGTGTTTTTATCGCGATCCGCCTTAAAAATCCTTTATCGTCCCATCCTGATTCACGCCATAAAGTCACTAACCTTAGATGTTAACGAATGAATGATTCGCTGTACCAGTCGCTCCGAGAAAGAGGATTAGTATCCTGTTACCGCGGAAAACGACGGCTCCGGTTTAGTGACAGGACGCACTGGAAGTTGCGTCTATGATTCACGGTTGGTATAATGGGCGGTGGGAATACGGTGGATAAAAACATGCACAGTCTTAGCTCAGTGCCTCTTTATCACATACACTGACTGGAGTGCAGATTAAGTTTACAGAAGTTTACACCATGACGTCATGAAATAGTGACTCTAGGAAGTCAAATTGGCAGGAGAGTCTGTTTAGTCTGTTTCCACGAGAGGAATCAACATATTAGTGCGTTTACAATCCCTCTGCTTGGCCCCTCGTCTTTTTCTATATTGCTTCGTTGACGTCCAAACATGCCTTTTGCTCATGCCAGAAAATACATCAGAGCATCCCAGCAGCATGTTTTAGGTGTGCATGGAGAGAGCAGCACAATAGCAAAGTCTTTTTTTAAAGTAAGTCGACCGAATCAGGTCACAATAGCGACCCAACTCGTCTTGTGACTACAGTTCATTCTGTCTTCCGCCTGCATGATTTTTGAGAGTTGTTGCAAAATAAGGAGTTAATTGAGAGCTCCTGTTGATCGATCCCAGTGAGGATTCACACTTGTAAATCAAGAAAGTGAATAATAGCTGGATGAAATATTTACTTCCATTAATCCAGTGTAGCTGCCATGGAGATAGAGACTCGGCGATGAAAGGCAGATTTCCAGTCACTGCTCTCTAACAGAGCCAAAGTGTTTCAGGATGGATTTTTCTTTTTTTCTTTTTTTTTTTTAAGTGCCTTGTTCCTGAACTGGTGCCAGAGTAAGTTGGGATCTTTGCTCCTTGCTACTGTTGCTATAATCTGCTTTACTCTGTTTAGATAAAACAGTTTTTTATCAGTCATCATGACTCCTGTTTATCTGCAATTATCTTGCTTTGATAACAAGGCTTGAATAATCATCCGAACACAGAGACAAGCGTACTCTCTGATAAGCACGCTGAGGATGAGATACGGGTCATGTAAACTATCCTGTGTAGGTGGAATATTTTACTGTTAATGTACTGCAAACTTATTTTAGCGCACATGCTTGGTGTTAACTCTCAGTAGATGGAGTAAACATTATGTCAGAGAGATTAGAGGATGCGATCATAGATACACTGTTGGAGGAGATTCAGTACATTGCTCATATGGCGAGGATGCAGGTCAGGTAGATAGATGGATGCAGCAGGAGACTGGAGTACACTGGTGTGGTGCTCACTATGCTCTTGTGTAAAGGGATTAAACCAGCCTCTTCAAATCAAGCCAATGTTGTTGAGCTTGTTTTGAAAATTATTAATTGGGTTGTAGATTCGTTTTTAGACTTTATTCTACCTTTACATGTTAAGATGTATTAGATGTATTAGCTTCACTTCATCATAGTCCAACTGTTTTTTGTCCATACCTGCGCCCACAGCCTTATTGGATGATCTCAGGTACCCCTTCTTTGATACAAATATGGTTTTATGAATAGATTATAAACTATACTATAAACTCAACTATAAACTTATACTGTTATTTTCTCATACAGCTAAATTGTCAAAGTTTTTATTTTAAGTGGCATTTAACAGCTTTTTCATCATTTTTAGCTTATTATTTAAAATGTGTATTTGTTATTTTTACTATTTCAACTGTTTATTCTACTTGTAGCTAACACATTTAACTGCTTGTCCATCATTTTAAGCTATTTCAGCTCTTGAAGCTAATGCATTTAGCAGGTAGTAGTAACTGGTTCAGCCTTGACTGAGCTTATAGTCACCTCTGCCCATATGGCCACTGTTAGTTTCATTGTTTTACTGTTTTAATCTCATATATGACTTTAAGTTGGCCTATGTTTTATCAAATGACAGAACGAAGTCACCCACGTTTTAACCACCACACCATACTGTGACATGTATGTGAAAGACACAGTGGCAGCAGTCCTAACCCGTCCAACCAGTCTGGCAATGGTCATCACAGTCTTATTGTTGTGGCAACAACACACATCAGCTCTCATCCCTGCAGAGGATACATTTTCATAATCATGTAATAGGCTTTTAGTCTGTGGGTGTGTGTGCACGTGCTGTAGGGGATGTTGGGTGTAACACCATCAGAGGCTGAAGCCATTGTTCTTTGTTTGTCTGTCCGCTGTCATTTCACACACTCGCTCACATACACACAAGCTGCGTTATCATGTGTCAGTACAGCAGGTCTTGCTGGCTTTGATGGACTTAAAGTATGGGAAGATAATGAAATGAGGAAGAGAAAGAGAGAAGGAACTAGAGAAGAAGAGCTGCCCTGGGAGGAAATAAAGACAAAAGAGAGAGTTACATGTTGAAAAGGAAACGAGAGAATAAGAGGTGAACTTAACTGAGGAACTTACTGTCTCTGTAGGCTTCCCTATTCCACTGTTTAAGTCCGGTTGAATGATGTCTGAACACACAACAGTATTTCTTTGGTTTTTGTTGAACCCAGCTGTGAACTGATAGAAAAATGTGTGTTCTTATGTAACAAAGTGTAGTGAGATTATGAAATAGTGCATCCTAGAGTGAGAGCATCACTTGTGTCCTGTGCGCAGGTAGTAAAATGCAAGACCCTGAAGGCAGTGAGTGTGTGGATAAGGTCCACGTGGTTTACGTGACTGATGAACACTTGATCTGGACAAACTAATGTGTGTGCTTGTGTGCTTTTATACACATCAACTTCCACTCTGTCCTGCTGCCTCCTTAAGCCCATCATTCATCTTCCTCTTACGCCCTCTATTCTTTGGTAAATTATTTACCATCCCTCATCCGTGACGTGAATATATTCCACATCTAGGTTTGGCACAGACGGACCAACACAACAACAAAGAAACCCACAGTAGACAGATCCAGTGAACACACTGTGCAGCAGATGATGTTGCATAACATTTTCATGTTAACATATATTATTTTAAAGGGGCGATTGTTAAGATATGGCCAAAATTTTAGATTGAAACATTCAAAAAATGAACATTATCAACAGAGTGTGAAGAAACAACAGTGTTGACCTTATGTCAAAGGCAACTATGTATTGTGTTGCAGAGATGTCTTTGAAGTTAGCATGCTACCCAGCTAGCCCCGGCCTGTTGGGTCTTACAGTACTGCTTCTCCCGTCCCAGACTGCTGTGTCGTGTCGTCCCCGGAGTCAGAGTTGCTGTAAATCGCCTCCTTCCTGTATCCGCTGTTTTCAAACTGGCATCTGTCGGTCTTAGAGGCGTTGTTTAGTCCCAGTCTGGTATCCAGCTGTGTTGACTGAGCCCTGTTGCCGGCTGTGACTCTCCCCCATCATCTGAGGTTGTGGTGTGGGCAAACTCTCATCAGCTAATAGGGCCACTTGGCTCCACCACTAACTGAGCTACATGCTAACAGCAGTCCAGTATAGTGAGCAGCAGTAAGCAGTTATGCTGCCCCCTCTTGGAGCTGCACTCAAAATCTGGCCAGTTCTTACAAATTACACCTTTTGATATCCTTCAGTCTGGTTCTCCTGCAGTAATAAGCGCTCTTGTCTGTGATGTTCTCCAGGTGCGAGTAGCCAAACCTTACATCAGCTGTCCGATCCCAGAGTGCAGCGGCTACCTGGAGGAGTGGATGGTGATTTCCCATTTAGCCAATGAGGACGTGGCGAAATATCGATACTTTTTGGAGCTGAGTCAGCTGGACTCGAGCACCAAACCCTGCCCCCAGTGCAGCCAGTTCACCTCTCTGAAGGAGCACCACCCCACCCGGTCGGAGCACAAGTACAAGGTAAGAAGAAAGACGTGGCTCCAAAATACAAGTAGCCATCTATTGCATTATTTACAGATACATTTTAAGTAACTGTTTTGTCTCGACTCTAGATCCAGTGTAGCAATTGCCAGTTCGTGTGGTGCTTTAAATGCCATGCTCCATGGCACAACGGGCTCAAATGTCGCGACTACAGGAAGGGCGACAAGCTGCTACGAAGCTGGGCTAGCGTCATCGAGCACGGGCAAAGAAATGCCCAGAAATGTCCGCAGTGCAAGGTAAGAACTGGCACAGGCTGTGTTTTCTGAGGAACAACATAGGCGGAAGGATGCATGTGAGGTGGGTGTGTGTAAATGGAAAGGGGTTTGACTGATGAAGGATGAAATGATTGTGGATGAATAAATCGATGGCGATTAAGAGGCACAAGAGCAAACAGAGATGATGGATGGAGAGCTGTAGGTGGAGGCCCCGGGTTTAAAGTGCATGTGATACAGCAGAACAGAGACACAGAGACGGTGGACATATTGGAAGACAAGAAATAATGATGTCTCTGCTGCACAAATCTGGTGGACTCACTCTCACGGTCATAAAACGAGCCTGGTCTAAGTTAGTCTACACAATATCTAATTTGACTGTCAGAGGACGACTAGAGCAAGACATAGATTAGACTAATTACCAGTTTATGGGAACTGTTTGCTCACAGCAGCAAACGCTTTCCATCTGCGTCCGTCACGCTGACGCTTCATGTCTCCGAATATCTGCTCTGGAAGCAGAAGAGAGGATCCTGTTCGACTGTGAAGCCAACACATTGCTGTCATGCTGCGTTGTGTTGTGTTGTAGCTGGAAAAAGAGACCGAGAACAGCTAAATGCACTGCCCAGTTTAGAAATATAAGGCTGCTCTCTGCTAAAGAAGCCACAAAGCAAAGATCTATTAAGTGTACTGTTGCAAGACCAGTAAGTTGCACCCGTCTTACAATAAACTGAGCTGAAAAGGTTATTCAGCTCCAGCTGAAGGAGTTAACGTACTTCTGACCTTTGCAACAATGCATCTAACATTTTAACAATATGTTAAATAATGCATAGAATGAGAAAGAAGACAGACAACTCTCTTCTGTTTTTCCTCCTGTCTTTCTCTTCCTTTCACCTCTTGTTTCTCCTTGTGTCTGTCTGTAGATCCATATCCAGCGTACAGAGGGATGTGACCATATGACATGTACACAGTGTAACACTAACTTCTGTTACCGCTGTGGAGAGCGTTACCGTCACCTAAGGTTAGACTCTTTTTGGTGTGTTTAACTTTTAAAAATGTATTCTCTCCGGCTGCATTTTCCATTAGTGTTGTCACAACACTGAATTTCAGACTATTATTTAACACAATATCTTCTCTTCTGCTCAAGTATGACTTTTGGGTACTTTTACAACACTGCTTCTGACTACAGTCCTTGGTGCATGTGTCAACTCCCAATCAGACAGAAGAGAGAGCGAGAAAGTGCAGCTTTTACATGTGTTATTGATTTTTTGGAAGGTGTTGAAATGGTTTCAGATATTCAGAATCGATTTGTTTGACAACACTGTTTTCCATCCCTGACTGTGCAATCTGATCTGATGTAATCTTAACCTTTCGGTTGTCAGGTTTTTTGGGGACCATACATCCAACCTCAGTGTGTTTGGATGCAAGTATCGCTATCTACCAGACAAACCTCATCTGAGACGGCTAATTAGAGGGTCAGTCTGTGGTAAGTTGGTGTGTTTGTATATCCAGAAAAAGAATCCTGAATCTGTACTTTTCTTAATTGACGAGTTACCTGTTAACATCAGTTGTTTGAGGACCTTGAGTGGCTCTGTGCAAGGAAGTGTTATTCAGTTGGTGCGCCAGACTAGAGCTGCAACAACAAATCTTAGCTTAAGAAGTCCGACCTCAAAGAGATGCTAGCATGGCGGCTTCAGACTTGTTTTTCATTGCATATAGCCAGGAATCTTTTTACAGCAACACATTCACATTCCTGCTAACCAGTAGGACAGCTACTGTGTCTGTGTTACTAGGCACGGATTTGCCAATGCTCTTATTAGGCAATAAACTATTGTTGCTGATAAACAGTTCACCGGCCTGGTGCTCCCACATTTCCTCCACCTGCATTATTTTCTGTAAATCTGCTTAAAGGGAATCTTTGAAACGTTGATTCATGTTTGCAGACTCCATTTCTAAACTAACGTTAGCTACTGTTGCTCTCTGTCACAGAGAAAAAAATCCGACCAGTCCTTCACAAAGAAAGTAATAAACAACATCATGTTACAATCCACTCACATAACACAAATAAAACAGTGATTAATACATGTAAATTGCTACAAATTGTGACATAGAGCCCTTTAACTAAGTGATTTCCTGTGTTGCGCAGGATGCTTGTGACCCAAAGTAAATCAGCTTTTACCATGTTGCACTCAGCTGTGGATTATAATGGTAGATTAAAGAGAGAAATAGCAGCAAATGTTTCTACATTGCCTAATGGCCTGTTGAGACTCTTACTGAGAGCAAACAGCCGCGTCTCATCTGTGACGGACATGAATTCACCTCTGGAGCAACGGCAATGAACCCCTCCACATTTAAGGCCACGGCAGAGAGCTTCATAATGAAGTGTGAAAGGAAGACATGTCATGTTAGTTATAATTATCCATTCACAGTTATCAGACATATGCAGTAGCAAGCCTCCAGGAGGCTGAGCTCCTCCGGTAGATTTGTTTGACTCAGCTCTCCATGACAGCTACAGCTAGTTATATCAGCATGGTGCCTGTTGAACTGGGGGCCAATTTGTCCCTAACAAGAACCTTTTACCCATTACAGCTCTCATCACTGTCTTCATGCTATGGGCTGCTTGCAGTGCAGATTTAGCATGTAATAAGGGACATTTTACTGCAGATTGAGTTGATTTTTTTTGGATTAGCATCCAGGATTCAGTCCTCCACAGTCATACTGATGCACCGGTGGACAAACATCTTAAATATTCTGCAAGGATGCATTAAAATTTAAACATAAAATGTAACAAAACAACACATTAATTTTAAATCAGACTATTTCTCCTCTGTCTGACATTTATTCATTATTAATGATTATTATTCTGCTCCTCTTTCTCTCTCTTCTTTTTTTGTACTCTCTGCAGCCACCAAGGTGCTGATAGCTCCGGTGGTCATTTTGCTGGTCGTGGTATTCGGAGCTCTCGCCCTGGTGATAGGTAACATAATTACGCGCATGAACACACACGTGCACGTTAATCAGGATGAAGCTCCAGAGAGAGCGGTAAACAGATAACGGCTGAAATGGTTCGACCATTTTGCAGATATTTGCTTCCAAACAACACATGCCAGTACATTAGCATGCATGACCATAATGTGCTACAGCGCGCTAAGAACTAAACTGTTCTACATCCAGATTATCGCTCTCTTACTGTCACTTTACTTCCCCGAAGCTACATTTTAGTCATCCAGCTGCACTCTGTGTGCACTCTGTCAGACAGTGTTGTGAACTATCGAGGCCTCAGCTGAACTGTAATTAGTGTTAATCTCTTCCCCGTGTCTGTATGTCTGACAGATGATCCGCTGCAGGCTAACGTGCCGTGATGGCAGATTCATATTTATTTTTGTCGTTATTAGAATCGGCGCTTCTGTGCTGCCGTCTCTCTCCAGTTCTCTCTTTTTCTGCTCAATTAATTTTCACATAATGCCAAATCTGTTAGCAGTGTGCTGTAGGATGGAATAATCCAATCAGATCCTATATAGAAAATTCATCAGTGCTTGTAATAGTTTCACAAAAATTAACATTTGTATCATTAGGAAACGGTGATAGTTAGCTTTAAAGGGGCACTGTGTCTGCCTCCTCTGTTATCTCTACAACCATCTCCTCTGTGTGCAGGTTTGGTCGTGTTCCCGGTCTACTATGTGTGTAAGAGGAGGAAGAAGCAGCGCACGCAGGGCTCCGGACGCTGGATCTGAAACCTGCCGTGCACCTCATCCAGACCACACACACACACACACACAGCTCGGAAGACGACGCCCGCATCTCCTCAGGGACGAAACACGGCAGCCTGAGTCATCGTGAAAAGTCTGAGAGCGGAACATCGCGGAATTAACACCGGCAATTAGGGAAGTACATAAACCAATAAGAGCGATGCCTGGATAAACCACGCACGTCATCACGTCGAGAATATTCGTATCTCACGGGACCACTGCTGCAAAAGTAATGCTTTATCAGGATTATTCAAGCGAGAAACCGTTGACTTCTGGAGCAACCACTGTCTTGTAAAAGTGTTTGAATCCTTTAAATCTCAACTAGATTTCACAGATATTTTAACCAGAGGGGACTTTCTTGCTGGCCAGCACATTGCAGGAAGCTTCAGCAGTGTACATTTGCAGCTTTTCACTCCTCTGTCACACATTTAACAACTATCCAGCTGTCTTTCAGGAGAACAAACACAGGTTATAAGACGTATGCAGTTTTGTTTACACTTGTGATAATGTGTTAATTGCAGCCTGTTGGTTAGCCCGATATGATGACATACTATTATAGATGGAAGGTTTTAAATGTTTCTCAGTGTCGGATACAGGAAATTATGAACACTGACTGCTTGGAGAGCATGAAGAGGATAAGATGAGCTCACAGAGAAATTGAGGAAATAAGATTTTCCTCACTGAACTTTTGCACTGTTGTGCTGCAGCCCACTCGTGCAAGATGGAAACAAGCCATGATGTAAAAATTAGTTCTTACAGGTGCAACACAGCGGGACGTTGTTCATCTTCCTCTGCTGGGAACTCAGTTTTCATTGGATTTAAAAGTTCCCCGCCGGTTTGAAGTGTTTGACGAGCACACACTGAATAACATGAGAGGACAGAAGTTATAGGGATGGAAGGAAGATGCTTAACTATTCTCCGCTAACCTGGTTAACCTTGACTAAGCCTGATCTCAAGTGTTTGCTAGAAGGGTTGAGTTGGGTCGTGGGTCCCCACCTTAAGAGCAACGCCTAGTTTTAAAGGCCGTATACACCTTAGCTTTAAAAGGACAGTCCCAAAATCTAAAAGTGGTCCTCCTTCCTGTGCTTTTTATCCATCTAGATTGTTGTGGTGTGAGTTGCTGAGTTTTGTAGAGATGTCTGCCTTCTCTCCGATAATATCAATGCCATTTAGGCAAGTCTTGCTGCTCAGTAGCCGTCTTGGCAACGCCCCTGTGCAGCTATTTCAAGCAAACAAGACCAGTAATTATAATATATCAATAATATAATATGTGGTTTTCAATTTATAGTATAATGTTGGAACTATATTCTTCCAACCAAACTACACCCACCAACCGAATCACAGAAGGAAGCGTGCATCTACTCATGCTGATTAAACTAAAATTTGATCTCAGCTGAGGAGGCCGCCATTGTTGTTTACATCCGGTGCTGTCACAAACACGAGCCTCTCGTCCATGAGTGGATGCACACTTGTTGTGTGTTTCGACTATCACATCTCTACGGTCGATACCTCTAAAACCCTGCAACTCACAAAATGATCTGTATGGATAAATAGCACAAGAAATAAGAATTTTAGATTTTGGGGTGGACTGTCCCTTTAAAAAGGGTTCTTTTTGCAAATACTCAGCCCAGTGGCCCCTAAATGAAATAATGCCAAGAGGCATTCTGGCAAGCCTCCATTGGTTTCTGTTCTGGTTTTAAATCAACTCCTCCTTCTGTGTGTCCCTGTCCTCCTCACTCTCCTTTGGACCGTCCTCTCTGCCTGCCTGGCTCGATGGCAATCACACGCCCTCCCCGCCTGGCAGGTTGTCTCTGCTGTGCCCACACACTGTATGCCAGCGTCTGCATCATCAAAAAAAAAAAAAAAGAAAAAGAGCTGCTGTGCGGCAATCGTGCCAAAACAAATCGCTGAATGTGGCAGGACGGACCTGTCCCTTTGTTAGATTTTTTTTGTTATTTGTTTTTTAGGGGTTGTGTGTTGCTGAGGTTTGGGTGGTGATGCTGTCGGTGTGTAGTGGAGTCTGGACAGGAAATGACTGAACATACTATTGCAAATGGTACCTGTAGATAAACAGAAGTATTTAAGATTTGACTTTTTTATGTAGTTGGGTGGTGGTTTGCTGAGAGTTAAACAGGGTGTTAAGTTTTTAAAGAAATAAGTTCTAGAGCTGCAACAATGAGTCAATTTATCATTTAACTGAGCAAAAAGAAAACTTATTTGCCAACTGATAAATCATTTCAGTCATTTTTCAAGAAAAAATGTCAAACATTTGCTGGTTCCAGCTTCTTAAATGTGAGGATTTGCTGATTTTCTTTGTAGTTTATGATCGTAAATGAAGAGTCTTTAGGTTTTGGGCTGTTGGTTGGACAAAAGAAGAAATTTAAAGACGTCACTTTGGGCTCATGATGAGCATTTTTGAAGTTTTTTCTCCCTTTGTCTTGCCTAAACGATTAATAAGGAAAATGCAGCAGATTAATCTTTAGTTGCAGCCCGAAGAAGTTCAGAGGTTATCATCAGGTTGCTTTGCACTGAATATGTGTTTGATTAAATTCGGATGTTAATTATTTGCCGATCAGGTTTTTAAGGTTTTTAAGAGTCGATGCCGAGAGTTTGGTTTGTATCTGGTTTTTGCAGTGACGAGGGGACGTCTGTCTGCTTGAGAGCTGGATAGTGACCTCGTGGTTTTTAACCTACGCACTCAACCTCTTAGCTCATTCACACTGGTACCTACTGCAAGAAAGCACACGCTTGGAGCGCTGCCAGGAAACAGGAGATTTACAAGAGCTTTAAAGGTCATCACCTGGCGGCAGCCAGCTTGCTGTCCTTCACTTATCCCCCTATCCTCTCCTCCCTGCTGTCTCTCCTTAGTTTTGAAAAATGGGCGCACGTCTGCTGGAGCTGTGGCTGCCATTTGGCCACACAAATCCCCCAGACTGGATACTGTTGAGGCTCTGATATGTGAAAAAGACACAGAGCTACCGAGGGTGCACGCTGCGGTCAGGTTCAAATGGTTTCAACATCAGTCACAGATTGTTTTTGTGTGTGTTTATCCCACCACTGTTTTTTTTTTTTTATTGTTGTATGAAAAATAATGGAGAGACTCAAGGAAAAAAGACAAAGATGAGCACAAGATATCTGCACATAAGAGATGTTTAAGTAAGAAGGAGATGATAAAATGATAAAGGGTTGAGGGGAAATGTCCCCACAGGAAATGAACACTTACAGTTCAGTTTTAAGTGGTTACCAGTGGATTGTATCCCGAGTGTTACAGCACATTTCAACACTGAATCTTCACTAACCAGGATTTGAGGCATGAAGGAAAAGCAGGGCTGATGTTCATGCATGTTTGACATTTTTGCAGTGCAATGCCACGAGCTTGGCTTTTCTCCCAGGGATCTGAAACACTCTCATCTGGGAGTTAATAAACACAAACTGTTCCTGAAGGGCACAGAACATGTATTGTTACACACTGCTTTCAGTAGGTTCCTGACTCTGGGTTTGAATCCACTCTCAGGGAGTTTGTTTTGTGTTCACTGTACCCAGAGCCCTCCATACAGAAACTCCTGAGCAGCACTGCAGAGTGTAAATGCTTCCCGATGCGTTTGCTAAGAGCTGCTTTGCAACCATATTTAATTCCAGGAGGTAAAAAACACTGAAGTGTCAAAAGAGATGCAAACATCTCACTTTCCCAACCTGACTCAGCTGTGTTATGAACGCGGCGTGGGGGTCAGAGGTTTAATCCAGGACTAATAAGGGGAACAAGAAATATGTGTAAGCACTGGGAAATGTAATGTGTAAGTTACAACACAGTCACCAGAATAATGCTGCCGATGTGTGTCTCTGCAACCACTTTTAAAACTTTTTGTTTGTTTTTGTCCAACACTGCGAATATGGTGTGGATAGGTTAATGGTTCAAAAAGCACTTGATCAGGGTCGGGAAGAGATCATGTTTTTGCTTACCTGGTTCTGTTGCCACAAACACGGCTAGAAATTGTCCCAACGTCTCATCAGAAATTATCCGGTTCTTGTCACTGAAATGGCTGGAAATTATCCCGAAATCTTGTCCAAGATATTTTTAGGTTTTGTTGCCACAAACACGGCTTGAAATTGTCCCAACGTCTAACCCTAACCCTCTAAAAATGATACACGTATGATACATACAAAACGTACAACTCTAACCTATCCACTGTTTGCAGAAACGGACAATGCCAGCATTTTATTCTGGCGACTGTGCCGTCTACTTAAACACTGAAACAATCTACTTAATTGTTCACTTGCATCTCGTGCATAACTGCTCAGCTAGTTCTACACTGACATGTTGAAATGCTGCAATATTTTTTTTTTTGAATGACACACGACTGACGTGATCAACATCAGTGCTTGAATTCTCTTTAGCACTGAAAAAAAAGCATCAGCAAAGTTAAACGAGCTGAATTTCCTGGGGGCTGTTATGAAGTCGTGAACATGTGTTTTGTACTGTTTTCATGGCATTTTACCAAAAAACGCTGCCCTGCGGTTTAATCTGTACCACAGCTGAAACCATTAGTCCATTGATCAGCTCATTGCCAGAAGAATAACAAACGGCCTCTGTGATAACTGATTAATCTTTCACATAGCAGCTTCTACGGAGCGTGGGTTTACTGTCAGATTTATTCGGCCTCTGAATTTTGTTCTGCCCGCTCCGCTGCAGGACGAATGATTTCTAACAGCATGGTGTTTGTCCTGGTCCGCCAATAATATTTGATTTCTTTCACTTTTTTTTTTACCTGTGAAGGGCGAGGTTCATTCAGAATTCTGCTCGCCGATTCAATGTTAAGATGCCATGTGGAAATGCCATCGTTCCTTTGTTGTTTTGTTGTTATTCTCACATATTACTGACACGATCACTGACATGTATCTGAACTCTAAGGAACTGCTCGGGTTAAAGCTTAACATGCAAAGACACTTACTGCATTTTTAATTTATTCAGTGAGAGGAGACTTATCGTTTTTGGCCAATGATTTTTCCTTTGCCGGGGTGTATCGGCTGACTGATACCTCCGGCCTTTTTTGTTTATGCTACGGTCCCAGTGATATTGGCATAAATATGCAATAGTGCCTTCACAGCCAAACGGGGTAAAAATCTATCAAAACAACAGCTGAAATATCATAAAATGGGGCTCCTAATGTAAAAGAAAGGTGATACCCATGTGCAGTGCAATCAGAATCGAAATCTAAATCAAGTTTTCTGCTAAAAATGTTGTTTTAATAGCTAAAGATTAAATCGAACCTGTTTAAGTCCTGCAGGTTTCACAATACAGGGTTTCAGCTACGTCCCAAATACTCTTGTACCTTTGCACAAGTTAAACTGTCACTTTATTTTGGCTCATACCCACCGCAGTCTAGAGACTCTGTAGATTATCACAAGGAAGCAACAGCAGCAGCAGCACAGCGACGCCTGTTTCCAACATTGGCTGAGCGTCGTACAGCTGGTATGGACTGACGTGCTCAGTGAAGGAAGTGATTAAACCAAAAAAGATGTGTCATTTCCAACCAATCAAATGTCTAGTCGGGAAACACTTCAGTTTACAGTCCTGCTAATTTCATGATAAAATGTTTCTTTGAAATCGCCCCCAGTTACAACAGTAATTACCCCAACGTGATTTAATAATAATGATCTGCTGTTTCCGATACGCAGTTGATAAATAGTCTGGCAGTGGTGATTTCCAGCTGGTTTCTGCTTAACTTCTGCTCATCACGTCGTTTTAATTTCCAGCTCATTTCCGTCTAACTTCTCCTCAGCCGGACGCTGAATTGAAGTGGATCGTTGTAGTTTAATTTCCTAGTTTCTGTCAAACTTCTGCAGATAAGTTAGGACATTTATTAACCATTGACATGTTCCTCAGTTTCTATAATTTCAGCAGGTCAGTTCAGCTTTGGAACAATTTTCCTTAATGTCTTTTTGTCAGCACCATAAATTGTTTATTATCAACAAAGACAACTTCATCATCAGAAATCGTGTTGGACCTGCTGAAATGATAGAAATTGGTGAAACTGTAAATGGTTAGAAAATGTGTTTCAATTGACTGAACTGCACAAACGAGTTGGAAATGAAGCTGCAACAACTCACAATAAAAATGTCACAATCACAGACGTTAATCAGAAACCAGTTGGAAGTTTCCTGGAAATGTGTTTCCAACTGCTTGTTGGAAGATATCAGATTGTTATTATTAAACAATATTGGGGTCATTTTTCATTTCAGGGGGTAAAAGGTGTTGCTTGGTAATTACCACCTACCTAACATGACATTTCCAGACCTGTAAAATCAAGTGTTACCGTTAATTTAAACTCAGGAGGCCTGTGGATAATTGTTCTGATGAGTTTTCTCCATCTAGACATACAGACGTTATGGAAAATGGCAACATTTATTGAAGTCTTTACACAGCTTTGTCTTGAAGGGTATTTCTATTCAGAGAAATAAACTTGATTACTTGTGCTTCTTGTTTGCACCGAGAACAGACTCCTCCACCTGCTGCCACTGTTAAAATGTCTGCTGATATTATCGTTGCTCACTTGGACAGGCACAGATATTGTTTTCATCTGATGAAGAATAAACTAAACTGGGTCAAATGCCAAAATGGCTTGGTGTGATTGATTGATTTGACATCAGTACCATATCTGAAACAGGACTGTTGATGCTTTTCTCTCTGACTTACTGAATGTTTTGATGATCAACAGTTTACTTCACAACCTACAGTATACAAATGATCTGTCACACTGTTAGTTACAGCAGCACTGACCTCTCTGTCTGCAGACACAGTTGTAACTACAGTTTCATGTCAGTAGGGGTCATTACTGCACTGCCAGAGGCAAATCTCTAGAGCCATGACTGCAGATCCAGAGTCTTAGGGGAACGGTCAGTGACACAGAAAACATAGCAAAGTTAATTAATATTACTCAGAGGTTTAATTATATTTAAAATAAGTCATTATTAGATTAAAAGTCACGTTTTTTACATGTATTTATTGTCTTTATCATCGTTTATTTCTTAATTATATTGTTATTATGTTGAATAACTAGTACATGTTGACAATACACTGAAGTACATTGCATAAGAGGTTTAAAATTAGACATTTTACAGGCCTACATACACCAGTGGTAGAATTTACATTTACCCAAGTACATACATTTTGAGGTACTTGCATATTTTGTGAGTATTTCTATGTTTCTTCCACTTCAGACCTGCACTCTGCTACATTTCAGAGGGAACTTAAAGGGGCACTGTGTAGTTTTTGGAGAAGAAATTGAAATGTTTAATATTCACAGTATTAATGAGGTAATAATACAAACTCAGAAATATTTATCTTTTCCATAACTGAATAAAGAAGCTGTTCTCAGAGGACACTGCTTAAAGCTAGAAAGGTGGCAGGATCCGCCAAATACAAACAAAGTAAACCAGTATGAAATTGTGTTGACCTTTGAGGTGAGTTTGTTTATTCAGTTTATTCAGTCATGAAAACAAAGACAGTTTGTTTATTTAGTCTGTTTAAGGACATAAAAGTCAGTCAATGAAGATCTTTATCTTCTTCCCCAAAATGAAGATACTTGTACTGTTCTTGCGTACTTCTGCTACGTATTTTACTGTGAAGGAGTTGTTGCTATAGTAAGTCAATGACGATCTTTGTCTTTTGATTAAAATGTAAAAACTACATAGTGCACCTTTAACTCCCTCAAACTCTCCTCCTCTAACTTGAAGTACACTTTGATATTAAGTTGTGCACTTTTATTTATATCTAAGTTTTAAACTTGGTTATTTTTACTGTCTGTTGCTTCTTTAAGACAAACACACAATTATTTATTCAGCTTCTTGTTGTTTCCTGTAAGAAAATACGTCCAGTAAGTAAATTATGCAAATTGAAGGAGCGCGGCGCGGTGATTGGCTCGTGCTCCATAAGCCCCGCCCTCTGAGCGCGTGACGGCTGGAGGAAACCCGAGGCGAGCTGCGCGTGCTGACGTGCCTTGTCAGTGTGTGAGGGGAAGTTCACCTGGCTGTATCTGATGGAGACCAGGCAACAAGGTGAGTCCACGTTTAACAAAATGTTGCGTTTACGTCTCCGGGCAGAAGTTGGAGGAGGAAGTGAGCGTCTCTGGTGCGACTCGGCTGTTTTCTGTTGATCTGATAAAGAGCTGAGCTGCACACGTCACTGTGTGAAGGCTTGAAGGAGTGAATGGTATTAATCTGAAAATGCTGTCAAGTCACAACAACAGTGGAGGAGTGAATACATGGAGCCTGGCTCTTGATTTAATGCAGTTTGTGCCTTTAAATGACTGTTTGAACTGCTGTGTGTCATTTGTTGTGCTGCACAATGTTTATATTTTGCAAACTGCTCATTCATAATTACTGTATGCTGCTTTATTTATTTATTTATTTTTATTTGTGGTGAGTGCTGCCTCAAGAAATACACAAACGAATATCCTCAGTCATGCACACATACAGTGGGCCGGTGTGCTGCAGGTTTGTGTTACTGTTTATTCACGACATCATGGAAACTCCAGACCAAAGTGAGCCTCGGAGCTGGATACTGTTTCCTGCCTCAGAGGCTATCTGCTGGTTTTAATGCATGAGCCTTCAGGTACGTCTGGTATTTATAGAAGATCAGCAGCAGAGTGCCAGTTTTCTGTTGGTCTGTGAAATCAGTCTAATCGCCCCTTACGTACACTTACTTTATGCAATAACACAGATATTAGTGAGAGCTTGAGTCCGAGATGTGTTTGTTTTTATATTAAAACAACAAGTGAGCGCCTTCTCACCAGGAGCTGGTGAAAAATCACTGCTACGGATGTTTTTTATTATGTTTATCTTTGTGTCCCTTTCATATCTGACTTTGAATGACGTGGGAAGACATTTTAATCAGAAGAGAGAGATCTTCATTGACTGATTTTCTATGCCTGCACAAACTAAATAAACAAACTCTGTTTTCATTCCTGAACGAACAAACTGACCTTAAAGGACAACATGTTTCATTCTGTTTTACTTTTGTTTATATGTGGCGGACCCTGCCACCTCTCTAGCTTCAAACAGTGTTCTGTGGACTGTATTTTCCTCTGAGAACAGCTTGTTTATTATTGAAAAGATAAATATTTCTGAGTTTATATTATAATATTAAAATTCTGAGCTACACGGTGCAACTTTTAATAAAAGCTGTGATATTTCTGCATGTGTAATATTTGAGGATTCGTATTTCTTTTTTTATTGAGCCCATGTTTATGACGAAATGGGGAAGTGAAATGAAAGTTAAAAGTGAGACATGAGCTGATCAAGCAGGGCAATGACTCCTTCATCCGTGCGGTCAGTGGGATAAAGGTAGCGTTTGTTTATGCAGGTAGTTCGTCGCATTCCTTTGCATGACAGCGTTCCTGTGGCCAACTTGGAGTCAGCAGGGCAAAAAAACTTTATTATGAAAGTTTATAAACATTTACATTTGTTATCTCTCACTAAAAACATCCCATAGATTTTATAATCCATCTATTTAGTGTTTTAAAGATACCAAGATACAGTATGAGCGGTATTTTTGGAGTTTCGGCCACACTGCAGGCATCTTGGCCTCCAGTTTAGCTTCAATTGATTTTGCAGCCATATGACCATCCCCAGGCCTCTGATTTAGCGTAGCCACATGACCAGCGGGCCAAATAGAAGTCTTGTGACTGGAGGTATTCCACCCCAGGAAGAAGGAGAGGGGGGAGAGAAACAGAAAGGAGAGTGCTAAAATGTATATTAATCGAATATTGTCCATAAGTAATGCCTTATCAAAAGAAGTGTTTTGGTACATGCAGCAAGAAAATGAGTGTTTCTTGACTGATATTGTCTGCGAGCGTCTCCCCCCACCTCATGTTAATGTTTTCCATGGAAGTCTGTGGTTTTTTCTTCCCTGAAAGAAGCAGTTCACCAGTCAGTCTGACCACAAGTCAAACCAGAAGGAAATCACAACACTGGGTGCCCGTGCTTGCTCCGCATCTTCCTGGAAGAAGTGCGAGAGTGTATGGCGTAATGACATTTCGTCAGCAATACGAGAACTTTGATTGCTCAATCATCTCATTGTTACAGATTTGCTGACCGATGGGCTTTTTTTTTTAAATAGCAAGAATCAGGAAAATCCTGTTTAAACTGCTGCAAGAAGTTCAGCTCGGTGCCACAGAGAGTGAAAAGTCAGAGTTCCTGTTCCTGTGCAAATGCAGACTCAGATAAGCGTCATAACAGACCTCACTATTATCAAGTTACCGACAGGACCTGGGATGGACACTGGAGAAACACCTAATCTCCCCAAGTGGGATGATGTGTGAGTGTGTGTTTGTTCATGTGCATTATAACCTCGTTTTCTTGTCTGCTCTCGCCCTGCTGCCTTGCTCGGCTGCAGAGTTGTACTCTAGTGTTCTGAGTGATGCAGTGGTGGACTGGGGCAGCATGGGTCCCGGAGAGGAATGGGTTAACTCAGCCAAACACGAGGGAGAGCAGGGTAAGACTCGACTCTCCCAGATAGAAGAAAAAGAAACATAAGTCCACGCTGAATCACAGGGTGGAAAATTGCCGCTGCGCACGGATCGCATCGCGAGAGGTGACGTCAAAGTGCGTTCACTCTGCGTGTGACGTCAGCTGTCCACCTGAAGTGACATCACTGACTCAGAGGAAGTGCAGCACGTTTGAACATTTAAATGTAGAGATCAGTGCAGCAACAGTTTTCTTACTTATGTGATTCAGCGTGGATTTAACTAGTAATAGTCAGGAGAGTGGGTGAGTGTGGTCTGAGTTGGTACATTGATTGAGTTGACTTGCAGATTGCATTTTATCTAGAAAAAGTCAGAAAATAGGAAGTATTTTTGCTTGACACAAAAGATATTCAGTGCTAATAATAGTAATAATCTGAAAGGTTTAGGGTCGGCTTTGACCAAAATACAAACAATCTAAATACAATATACTCCGTTAATGGCACATAATTTAAAGCTGAGGTTGGTAAGATTGTAGAAACCAGCAAAAGTAAGCTAAATTTTGAAAGTCCAACTGAAAAATTCCACCTCAGGCCTCCCTTTAGAGCCACTAACACACACCGCCTGACCACATTGTTAGATAAATGGACTACACAGACTGTCCTGTGGCCACCTGGGATGTATAAAGTTAATCTAATAAATTTAAGGCTAATAAATACATAAAGAAACAAATCTATTAAATGGCCACAATCATGTAAACACATGCAAAATAGGCATCACGAAGGCACCTCCATCCAAAAAGGCTACGGAGCGCAACAGTTACTCCGGATGTGTGCTTTATGCTAACATTAGCCACCGAAGGAGGCTATTTCTGCTGCCACGGCTCTGTTCGGCTCAGGGGCTGTGTGCTTTATGCTAATGTTAGCCGCTACAGGGTGTGTTGCTGTTGCAGCGGCGTTTGTTTTGGGCTCAGGGGCTGTGTGCTTTGTGGTACGCTGTTAGCAGCTAAGTCAGGAGAATTTCTACAAATATAACTTCGAGAATAACTTACCAACCCAAGTTTTAACTGTTTAGGATTTTAAAGTACAATTTCACATGAAGGATGCTTTACTAATAAATCTGAACATAGATGAATTAGTTTGCTTACACTGTCGGATGAATAACAGATATAAATGCAACTAGGCCCCTACTGACACCCTCTTCCTGCCCTCTATACAAGGTATAAGTACCCTGAAGAAGTTTCTATCAAGTCCAACAAGTTATACTGGAATAATTCTTAATATGTGTCAGTTTTTGATGCTGTGATTTATCAAAACCTTAATATAATTCTGCATTATATTATTACAGTTTGAAGTAAAACAATCAGAAGGTCTTAAAATTAGATTTTGACACGAGCTCCTTCCACCAGGCAGCTTATAAACAGATTATAATGCAGGACTGCCTCGCTTGATTTTGTAATTTAGTGCCACATAGAATAACATTCGCATATTGTAGCTGTGGGAGTTAATAGTTGTTCTTTTTCTCAGCACCAGATGATTTATTGAATAACTTACCAGCAGCTGAGACTTTCAGTTAACAGAAACTTCCTTTACACTAACATGTCAAGGCCAGTTTCAGTTGGCTCATGATCAGCAATTTTTTTTTGTCAGTTAAGCAAAAACGTCATTAAAAGCAGACGCGTGACTTGCGACATAGGATGAATCAAGCACTGTGTTTCATCTGAAATATGTTCAACTGTTTCCTCACTCAGGTTTGAATGAGGGTATGTTTTACTCCTCTGCGGAGGAATCCGTTAAAAGGAGCTCACATGGTGAATTGCCTCCCGCAGCCCAAAATGGGGGAAATCTGACAGAATGGGGTAAAACTTCACCACCAGGGGACGAACAGCAGGGTCAGACATCGATGTCCCACTCTGACAACTGGGTCATGTCCACCACTTGGGATATGCAACTTGACAGCACAGGTGAAGAGGGATGTAGACTAGAGCCTGTAGAGTAGATAATCTTTCACTTTGGTTGAACATTTACTTCACATCGTTACTGACCTCTGTGGGAACCCACAGCCACACTGGGGCTATAAATGCCACTGAGGCCACTGAGGTCGAGTCTTTTGTATTTTATCTGATAATTCGGGGAATGAGGTACTCAGGCTGTGGCTGTAAGCCGTGCAGTCCTTGTGTAACCAAAGGTTGATCTGTGCCAAGGTTGCAACTCCCCACCGATCCTGTTGGCGATATTAATGAACAGAATCTCAAGGTTCAGTCAGGTCAGAGTTTCGGGTTTGGGGACCTAAGACTAGCATTTCTGCTTTTGAAATATAAAGTGGGTCTGTTGGCTTTATCAGACCATGATATTCGGTATACACTGGGGGGTTTGCAACCAAGTGCGAAGCAGCCAGGATGAGAGTCAGCACCTCCAAGTCGGACACCATCGTTCTTTGCCGGAAAACGGTGGATTGGTCAAGTACCCCGATCTTGCTTGAAGAAAAGTATATCTCATCTGGCCTAAGAACACCTTGGGATCCCCTAAAAGTAGCTGGAAAATGTTGCTGGGGAAAGGGGATATCTGGAGTATCTTGCTCAGTCTGCTGCCACCACGACCCAACCCCAGATAAGTGGAAGAGGATGCATAGATGGATTGGTGGATGGATCGATACAGGTTCTGTGTCACTTAACTTCAGTGCTGATGGACTGAATCATTGTATATGTTCAACCAAAGTGAAATGTTGCCTTAAAACGTAGTAGTGCCACTACAAAAAGTTGCACCAGTAACATAGACGAGCACGTTTTAAAGCAATGTAGATGACAAATTACATTAAGAAGAATTAGAGTTCTTGTTTAAAAAGGAAAAAAAGCACATAGCTGCAAGATAAGATTTTGGTTCACATTGCTCTCAAACGTTGCCTTTGTAACACGACCTTAGAATTCCCGTTGATCCAACCCCCCTATTTTAGTAGAGACCTTCGGACCTTAGCTTACTTTGTATCGAACCCGTTTCATGCAGTGAACCATGACTGTGACAGTTTACTTACAAGTCTCAGCATTCTGCACATTCCAGAGAATTGTCAGTGCCACAGCAGTGTATCATTACCAACATAAAACTGAGTGTGATGTCATTTGAAATTTGCCCATAAGATCTCTGTCTCATAGAAAATGGCACCGCACCATCCGTTAGTGTCGATAACACAAGAAGCAGCTCAAACACTGTGGCTTTTGTTTCCATGACAAACTGTAAAACATGTGAGTCTCTCTAACTTTCCTTATGTAGGTCTACATCTATAAGACACTTAAAGAAACAGCTAGAAACACATACGAAAATGCCTTCACCTATCTCAATTTTTTCTTTAGATTACCAAGTACTATGTTAGCTAAAAAGAAACTTAACTAAAAGAAAGGGTTTAGACCTGCCTGAGCTTAAAAGAAACCTGCCTTAGCTGAGGAAACCCATGTTAGTGGTTAGCCAAACAAAAACCTGCCTTAGCTACATAGAAGTCTGTACAGGTTGTTATTTTTTAGCTAGGGCAGGTTTCCTTTAAACAAGCTTAATCTGCGTCAGGTGACTTTTTAGCTAATGCAAGTTCCCGTTGCGCTAATTAAAAGAAAACCCGCCTGAGCTACGAAGAAGTCTGCGCAGGTTTCTTTGTAGCGAAGGCAGGTTTCCTTTAAACTAGCTTAACGGAGACTTACATTAGCTAAAAAATAACCTTCCGTAGATTTAAATAAACCTGCGTTAGCTCAAAGGAAACCCGCTTTGGCAAAAAGAAACCGTCTGCAACATGGCAATATGCTAAATATCTTGAATAGCCTACCTGTATGTGAAATTGAGCATCAATATGGTCACTCGTTTTTAGCAAGTTGCATGGATCTCTTTTTTGCATTTTAGTGTTCCATGTTTATTATAATTATAATTAAAATTAATGAAACACTTAATGTTAATTGCCCTCCTCTAATGGACTAAAAAACACTCATATCAGTGCTCTATCTGGCATTTAAAGGTCTTCTCTCGGCTTCGTGAACAGAAACAGCTCGGCCTGACTTCTCCATTCACTAGACAGACATGAAAAGCTTCCATTTCAGCCACAGGGGTTTAAAAACTGTGATTGCCCTGCTGCTGTGTGATGTAGGCAGAAATAGCTCCCTACTACAGAAAAGGCCTGTCTTGTATTGATGCATGCTGTGCTTGAGTTTAGTGCTGTGAGCTACACTTTTGTGTGTGATTGCTGCATGTAGTGCCTCGTCGCTTCGAACCTTTGATTTTAAAGCGCTGAACTGTTAACAGAATTTTGTTAAAGTCACTACTTTGCTCAGCAGACGTAATGCCAGTTTTTATTTGTCACTATCTACTTCACTAACTCTCCCCTGACTTGTGCTATAATGCTGCCATAAGAGAGAGGACACCTCACTGCAGGTACAGTAATCCTTTTTGATTTCCATTCTGTCAAATCTGTGTTTTTAGACGCAGTTAACATGCAAAACGTTCACAGGTCCGCCACAAACACAGTGACATAAGTACCTACATTTGCACTTCTCGTTTTGTGTACAATGGTCCTTTTGTTTCCTGGTGCTGTGTTTACCTGTATGTCCTGATTTGCCCTCCACAGATGTCAGAAATCCTGCAACAATAGACCGTATTCACACGGCGGCTATTTTCCTGTCATGTCACGCTCAGGGTTGGAAGCTCGATCGCTGGGATTATATTATACCGCTGTGTCGTACGTCGCAAGTTGTATAAACGTAGGAAATCTGACAAATCGTTATATGTTTTCACTTTCGGGCTGAAATAAATGTTCGTATATAGAATTACTTTAGCTATGTTGACGTTAGCCATGAAGCGGTTGAATGCTAACATTAGCTGTTGCTCGACGGTAGCTATGGGTTATCAAATGTAGTGTTTTACCTTGAAATATGGCTGATGTCCCTACACATTTTCACTAATCATTGTCTTTTCAGCTGCCGATCGATCATAAAAAGGTGAAACGATAACAATTTGTCACATTCCCTACATTTATAGGACTTATAGGACCACCCTGAGCATGATGTCAGGGGAAAATGGCCGCCGTGTGACTATGGTCTAAAGGATAATCAGACGTAAACAGTTTCTTTTGTAAATCAGTTGTTGTCGTTTTAGTAATAATCCCGTCACTGTTGGCTCCCGATTTTATTCAGCTTGGCAGAATTTTTCAAGCTTTTGGGAAAAAAGATACGTTTAGTGTGTTTCTGCAGCATCATCTTGTATAAGAGTCAGCTGGTGCCAGTAAGATGACAGTGTGTTTAATATCCAGCTCTGCCTAATGCAGATCTTCATTCATAGAGACAGTTTGCATTTCGTGGTATATTCTGTGCTGCATATCTGCTTGAATAGATATGAATTTATGCCAACTGTCATACTACTTTTTTTTTTAATAGGGAACAGTTGCCATGGAAACAGATCATTTGTTTATTGTTTGTTTTGCTTAATAAGTAAAACACCCCTGATTTGTGTTCTGGAAACCATTCACGTCCAATAGAGTGTGACTTTAAGTTCAATCTGTCTTCAGAAACAGCATCGTGTTTGTTTGTGTGTGTGTGTGTGTGTGTGTGTGTGTGTGTGTGTGTGTGTGTGTGTGTGTGTGTGTGTGTGTGAGCCAGTCTGTAGTGTCCATCAGCAGAGTTAAAGCAAGATAATCCATGTCAGTTAATCCAGATTAGATCGCCACAGGCCGCAGCCACAGATTACATAACAGTTGGACAAAGTCAGACATGCAGACGTGCAGACAGACGGACAGATGGACGGATGTGTGGACTCGGACATATGGGGTGTCCGAGAAAGTTTGCAACACAGACAGAACAACAAAATAGGCAAAAGAACAGAGATACATATTGAAATACAGGAATCTTAAGTAAGAGAAACAAAACAGCAAAGGTCAGAGGCATTTATTTCCTCCGAAGGCCTTTGACGTTTCATTCAAAGGTTATACATTCTCGATATAATTGATGGAATAAAGGAAATATCTCGAGGCCAAAATCAAATTATTACTTTAATTCACACATCTTATTTCCTGTCTCCTCTCCTCTGTTTGTGCGTCTCCATCACTGTTTTTTCCACATTCAGGTTTTCTGGACTCGGAGCCCCTGAGGGAGGCCGATGAAGATTATGTCTCTGAAGTCAGCTTAAACAACTCCATGATGACGGAGGAGGAGCGAGAGGAGATCCATCAAGAACTAGCCAAAGTATGTTCCCACATGCACGTCCTCAAGCTTCAAAAGAACAACAAGTGTTGATATAACGAGGACAGTGATGGGACGAATGCCTGTTGAGTAGCTGTTTTTGTCTTGTTTGCGTCCAGCTGGAAGAGGAGATCAGCACGCTGAAGCAGGTTCTGTCATCTAAAGAGAAGCAGCAAGCGGACCTCAGACAGAAACTGGGCATCTCTCCTCTGAGCGAGCTCAAAAACAACTTCAGCAGAGGCTGGCACGACGTGCAGACCTCCACGGCGTGAGTTTGCACGTTTTAGTAGCGTTAAAGGGAAGTGTGTAAAGTGTGTGTTTGTGCCTGAAGCACATAACTGAATGGCTTCCTCCTGTTTGCTGTCAACATAGATGCCCTTTACAGGACTCACACACACAAAGACAAGTTGATATTGCACCATACTCCAAACTGAGTATCTGTTATAAAACACTGATATCACAAAAACCCAATTAAAAAGACATAATCCTCTGCTCCTGGCTGCATAGCATGTGTGTGTTTGTTATCTTTGTTGTGCTCAGTTTAACAGACATCATAAACCTGATTAAAAACACATCAAATGGCTACATGGTGCTGAAGGCTATTGTCCACACACGGTTAGCTGAACGTCCTCTCCAGCCACTGGAAGTGATAATAATCTTTACCAGCAGCGACAGCGTTAGCTGGTAATGTTTTCACTTTGTGAGTCAGTGTGTGTCATCATGGCAAAGTGTGGTCCTGGAGCCACCTGTTGTAGCGGGAACTAGGACAGTAGCCGTTTTTGAGTATTAAGATGTTTATACGTCCATCAGTCACAACCGCGCAAGCTTTAAGAAACTTCCCAGGTGTGTAGTTGAGATCAAAATGAAGGCCGACTTCAAAGATTGGCATGGTCCGAATAAGGGGGCTGAAATTAGGGGGTTGTCCACCTCACATTTGACCATCCGGGCCCACATTTGTCAATAAGATGGGTGCGGTTCGACCCATGAGTACTGAGTATTCATGTAATAATGCAATAACGACTACTGAGTACTCATATGTTGGAACGTGAACATGTTGATGGACGTCTCTAGTTGACATTTTGTGTCATTGATGCATCAAATCATATTTGTCTGGATTTTGGGGAATAACGGGAATTTTGCACTAGTTAAAGTCTTTTGATAGTGGATTTATTGGGGGGTAAACTATTCATTAAAGAATACCAATATTAGATCTTATGTTCTAGTTGAAAGTATGCTCATTTAATTTAGTTGTATGCCCCACATTCAGCAGAGCACTCGTCCATCACATGAACAGATAATTTGCCAGCAGCCCATTTAATAAAAGGAATTCAGAAAAATTCCTTCCCATGCACAGTGAATTCTTCTATCACATGAGCAGCCCAACATCCTGCCAGCACTCCTACTGTCTGAGCCTGTCTGTCATGTTTTGATGATATTACTGGAGTAAATATATATTTTATATTTTTCTTCATGATAATTCAGTTAAAAAGAAAGAAGCACTGAGCAAAGTACATGTTTTTAACTTAGCTGTTAGCATGTGGGATGTATCTTTAGTTTTCATTTCAGTTTGAGATTCATTCTTTATTGTAAAACATTTATTTTATAAATTAGTTGTTCACTTTAAATTCTTAATTTGCACAAGATAAATACAGTCTGAGCAAATAACCCCAATATTTCCATTTTATTGCCATTATTTCCCATATATTCCTGTTAATTCCTATGGAAAACTTCCACCTTAAATATAACAATAACATCTTACAGTGTTGCCTGATTATTCAGATACAATAACCAGTTTTTTCCTGCATTATCAGGAGTGAAACACGTCTCTATTGCTCCTCTAAACCAGGAAATGACTTGTTGGAAGAGTTACATGTTTTTACCTTTAAATGTCTCGAGAAATGACTCAATTTCCTCACCGGCCTGCGAGCTCTTACCCAAACACCAAGAGACAGAGAAGAGCAAGTGGATATTCTCTGCAGGCCTCCCTTCTTATCTAGTTACACTTCAACCTGAAGATCAGTTTACACACAGCCGCCGTCCTCATGTATAATGAACCAGTGTGACCTCAGGAGAATAAGATCATAGAGATTTGTAAACTGTAAAGTTTGATGTTTGAAGTACAGTCTGGTGTAGAGAAGAGCTTGTTGCGTATTGTAAATATTTATCTGTACACAGAAGTGGTATCAGTTAGCAGGAGACGGAAGCTTTTGTTCATTGGTTTGGAGATTGAGGAAGTTATTTGTCATTTATTTATTCTTTTGTTTCTTCTTTGCAAGGGAAGTTTAGCACATGCTTGTAGTTTTGGGAACGAAACAACAAGCATCGCTCCCCGAAGTCAAATAAACTCCTACATTTGAACCTCGATTGTTATTCTAATTGTCCTAAAGACATAAATTGTGTTTGTATTTTTACAATAAAGTGATGTTGATCAGTATTGGCACACATAAACTTGCAGTGTATCCTGTGCGGAGGTTTATATAGGGAGAGATTGAAAGGCCAGGCTGGTTAAAACAGACAATGACAGAACAGTTGATGTGGGTTTTATTGCCTGTGATTAGTAAAGATTAATGGGAACAATCATAATGTCGGGCCAGATCACCGAGAGGCCCTTTGATCTGATGATCCCATTTGTTCTGTCTGTGTCCGACTCATGCATGTATGAATATTGTGTTAATGACATATTCTTTGTGTCGCAGCTTTAAGAAGACATCAGAGACGCTGTCCACAGCTGGACAGAAAACCTCAGCAGCCTTCAGCACGCTGGGCAGCGCCATCACCAGGAAGTTCGGGGACATGAGGTACAAAACGATGTCAGATCTTTATATCTCGTGTCAGCAGTCTGTCTGTGTTTACTGACGATATATCATGCAAATAGTGCAGTGAAGCTGGGATTGTGTCTCTCGCAGCCATGGTTACCCATCATAAAGCCCCATCATCGGCACATTTGCATATCGAAACCTATCACAACGCAGCCCGCCCACTCCCCACTGATGCATCTCCACTTTCATCCAATTCACCAGTTTTATCTGTGCCATCCATCCCCGTCTCTCTCTCAGAGTTTTTTGACTCTTGCTCTATCCAGCTCAGGGGGGAAGTCGAGATTATGTAAGCCCACATTAAGCTGTTTTCTGTGGGGAGCTCAAGGGCCCCGGAGGCAACGTCTGTCCTCCTCAGTCACTGTCTTTCCTCTTGTGCTGTCTCTTTGCCTCCCCGTCACTCCACGCTGCTCTGTTTGAGACGCCGAGTCAACGCAAAAGTCTGTGAGCCTGCATTGTTCTGCGCGTAAATAAATAAATAGAGCGCTTGTGTTTGTGTGACGACAAGAGACAGCATGTGCGACTTCATGTATGTGCAGGAGAAAGTGGAGACTTTTGAAAAATAGCATATCTTGTGGAGTCTGCAATATGTTGACAGTGGCTGTGTTGTAAAGACAAATGTGGTATTTGTATTTCTGGATACACTGCAGCTTATTGTGTGCAGAGAGGAAACAATGCATTATCTCTGATTATTCCAGCATGACTGGTCTAGAGTTACTGTTCCCTCGGAGGTACGTTCCTGCAGTGTGTGGCTCACAGTGTGCATAGTAAGCATGTTTTGTTTCATTTTTTTTGCCGTGGATGTGTTTAAAGAGTGTCCTTACACGTCATTCTGTCCTGTAAGTCAGAAATATTTAACCATTTTCTAACAGACTTTTTCTCAACAGTTGGATTCTCCAGGGATACAGCATATCACAATTTATTTGTATCTGCCTAGCTTGTCATTGTATGTAGTTTTGTTGACTTTGGGTCCTGTTAGACTGATTAAAAATTCATTATATTAATTCTCATTATGTGAGCAACACAAGAAAACCTCTTAGAATTATGTTCTTCTGGGATAGGAGCTATTTATCTGATATAATATACAGAACAAGGTAACAGAAAAGCTGATTTTCATCTGAAAAAATCCAATTTTGCTGTGTTTCTGCCATCAAATCAGCCATAAATATAGCAAATATTTGTTGTTTTGGTGCAGTTAAACACCAGAATTTCCTCTCTTGAGCTGTGTTTCTTTGCCATCACTGTCAATTCTTCTCTTTCAACAACTAACACTAACTCTTTATTCTTGTATCTGCTTTATTCTTGCGTCTGTATGGAGGGCTGTAACCGTCAAAATAAAATAAAAATAATAAACATAAATAAATGGCTAAATACATTAATTAACAGACCGATTAAAACATAAATGTCAATTTATGCCACATTTTATAAATAAATAAATGTATATGGGTCAATGACGTGACGCAATTTTTTTTGTGTTCTTATGGTTCAGTTGAATTTAAAAAGGTTAAAATTAGAAAATAAACGTACAAATTACTTGCATACATTCTCTTTTTGAAGACCTCATCTAAAATTTCTGGATTTAATCAATTTTCAGAGAATATTCAGGGAATAATGGCAAAAATGTCAATGAGGTGTAACCATAAAAACTTTGTACCAAATAGTTTAACTTGTTCAAAAAAGGTGAAATTCTCAATAAAACAACCGATCAACTAGTTTGGCATAATCTTACATTTGTGTTGTTTAATAATGACTAAAATAAATGGAACACCATTGTTCTGAATATTATAATTAATTTGGGGAATTGTGTCTGTCAAGTCAACTTCCTGAAGTGTAACCAACATTCAAGGAGCCATTTCTCTCCAATAATATGAGAGTTGTCAAACTACGTTGCCCTGAGAACAGAAAAATACAACTTCTGCCCTGAGACCAGGAGAGATTCACCTGCCCTCAGACAACTTCTGCCCTGAGACCAGGAGGGATTCACCTGCCCTCAGACAACTTCTGCCCTGAGACCAGGAGAGATTCACCTGCCCTCAGACAACTTCTGCCCTGAGACCAGGAGGGATTCACCTGCCCTCAGACAACTTCTGCCCTGAGACCAGGAGGGATTCACCTGCCCTCAGACAACTTCTGCCCTGAGACCAGGAGGGATTCACCTGCCCTCAGACAACTTCTGCCCTGAGACCAGGAGGGATTCACCTGCCCTCAGACAACTTCTGCCCTGAGACCAGAGGAGACAGTTGACTCCCTTTTGTCCAACTACGTTGCCTTAAAACAGAAAAATACGACTTCTGCCCTGAGATCAGGAGGGATTCACCTGCCCTCAGACAACTTCTGCCCTGAGACCAGGAGAGATTCACCTGCCCTCAGACAAAATTGTGGGAAACAATGGTCTCTGCCCTGAGACCAGATGAGACTAAACAGCCATGAGGAAAATCCTACAAAACAACTTCTGCCCTGAGACCAGAGGAGACAGTTGACTCCCTTTTGTCCAACTACATTGCCTTAAAACAGAAACAGAAATACGACTTCTGCCCTGAGACCAGGAGGGATTCACCTGCCCTCAGACAACTTCTGCCCTGAGACCAGGAGGGATTCACCTGCCCTCAGACAACTTCTGCCCTGAGACCAGGAGAGATTCACCTGCCCTCAGACAACTTCTGCCCTGAGACCAGAGGAGACAGTTGACTCCCTTTTGTCCAACTACGTTGCCTTAAAACAGAAAAATACGACTTCTGCCCTGAGACCAGGAGAGATTCACCTGCCCTCAGACAAAATTGTGGGAAACAATGGTCTCTGCCCTGAGACCAGATGAGACTAAACAGCCATGAGGAAAATCCTACAAAACAACTTCTGCCCTGAGACCAGAGGAGACAGTTGACTCCCTTTTGTCCAACTACATTGCCTTAAAACAGAAACAGAAATACGACTTCTGCCCTGAGACCAGGAGGGATTCACCTGCCCTCAGACAACTTCTGCCCTAAGACCAGGAGAGATTCACCTGCCCTCAGACAACTTCTGCCCTGAGACCAGGAGGGATTCACCTGCCCTCAGACAACTTCTGCCCTGAGACCAGGAAAGATTCACCTGCCCTCAGACAACTTCTGCCCTGAGACCAGGAGGGATTCACCTGCCCTCAGACAACTTCTGCCCTGAGACCAGGAGAGATTCACCTGCCCTCAGACAACTTCTGCCCTGAGACCAGGAGGGATTCACCTGCCCTCAGACAACTTCTGCCCTGAGACCAGAGGAGACAGTTGACTCCCTTTTGTCCAACTACGTTGCCTTAAAACAGAAAAATACGACTTCTGCCCTGAGATCAGGAGGGATTCACCTGCCCTCAGACAACTTCTGCCCTGAGACCAGGACGGATTCACCTGCCCTCAGACAACTTCTGCCCTGAGACCAGGAGGGATTCACCTGCCCTCAGACAACTTCTGCCCTGAGACCAAGAGAGATTCACCTGCCCTCAGACAACTTCTGCCCTGAGACCAGGAGGGATTCACCTGCCCTCAGACAACTTCTGCCCTGAGACCAGGAGAGATTCACCTGCCCTCAGACAACTTCTGCCCTGAGACCAGGAGGGATTCACCTGCCCTCAGACAACTTCTGCCCTGAGACCAGAGGAGACAGTTGACTCCCTTTTGTCCAACTACGTTGCCTTAAAACAGAAAAATACGACTTCTGCCCTGAGATCAGGAGGGATTCACCTGCCCTCAGACAACTTCTGCCCTGAGACCAGGACGGATTCACCTGCCCTCAGACAACTTCTGCCCTGAGACCAGGAGGGATTCACCTGCCCTCAGACAACTTCTGCCCTGAGACCAGAGGAGACAGTTGACTCCCTTTTGTCCAACTACGTTGCCTTAAAACAGAAAAATACGACTTCTGCCCTGAGATCAGGAGGGATTCACCTGCCCTCAGACAACTTCTGCCCTGAGACCAGGACGGATTCACCTGCCCTCAGACAACTTCTGCCCTGAGACCAGGAGGGATTCACCTGCCCTCAGACAACTTCTGCCCTGAGACCAAGAGAGATTCACCTGCCCTCAGACAACTTCTGCCCTGAGACCAGGAGGGATTCACCTGCCCTCAGACAACTTCTGCCCTGAGACCAGGAGGGATTCACCTGCCCTCAGACAACTTCTGCCCTGAGACCAGGAGGGATTCACCTGCCCTCAGACAACTTCTGCCCTGAGACCAGAGGAGACAGTTGACTCCCTTTTGTCCAACTACATTGCCTTAAAACAGAAACAGAAATACGACTTCTGCCCTGAGACCAGGAGGGATTCACCTGCCCTCAGACAACTTCTGCCCTGAGACCAGGAGGGATTCACCTGCCCTCAGACAACTTCTGCCCTGAGACCAGGAGAGATTCATCTGCCCTCAGACAACTTCTGCCCTGAGACCAGAGGAGACAGTTTACTCCCTTTTGTCCAACTACGTTGCCTTAAAACAGAAAAATACGACTTCTGCCCTGAGACCAGGAGAGATTCACCTGCCCTCAGACAACTTCTGCCCTGAGACCAGGAGGGATTCACCTGCCCTCAGACAACTTCTGCCCTGAGACCAGAGGAGACAGTTGACTCCCTTTTGTCCAACTACGTTGCCTTAAAACAGAAAAATACGACTTCTGCCCTGAGATCAGGAGGGATTCACCTGCCCTCAGACAACTTCTGCCCTGAGACCAGGACGGATTCACCTGCCCTCAGACAACTTCTGCCCTGAGACCAGGAGGGATTCACCTGCCCTCAGACAACTTCTGCCCTGAGACCAGGAGAGATTCACCTGCCCTCAGACAACTTCTGCCCTGAGACCAAGAGAGATTCACCTGCCCTCAGACAACTTCTGCCCTGAGACCAGGAGGGATTCACCTGCCCTCAGACAACTTCTGCCCTGAGACCAGGAGAGATTCACCTGCCCTCAGACAACTTCTGCCCTGAGACCAGGAGGGATTCACCTGCCCTCAGACAACTTCTGCCCTGAGACCAGAGGAGACAGTTGACTCCCTTTTGTCCAACTACGTTGCCTTAAAACAGAAAAATACGACTTCTGCCCTGAGATCAGGAGGGATTCACCTGCCCTCAGACAACTTCTGCCCTGAGACCAGAGGAGACAGTTGACTCCCTTTTGTCCAACTACGTTGCCTTAAAACAGAAAAATACGACTTCTGCCCTGAGATCAGGAGGGATTCACCTGCCCTCAGACAACTTCTGCCCTGAGACCAGGAGAGATTCACCTGCCCTCAGACAAAATTGTGGGAAACAATGGTCTCTGCCCTGAGACCAGATGAGACTAAACAGCCATGAGGAAAATCCTACAAAACAACTTCTGCCCTGAGACCAGAGGAGACAGTTGACTCCCTTTTGTCCAACTACATTGCCTTAAAACAGAAACAGAAATACGACTTCTGCCCTGAGACCAGGAGGGATTCACCTGCCCTCAGACAACTTCTGCCCTGAGACCAGGAGGGATTCACCTGCCCTCAGACAACTTCTGCCCTGAGACCAGGAGAGATTCACCTGCCCTCAGACAACTTCTGCCCTGAGACCAGAGGAGACAGTTGACTCCCTTTTGTCCAACTACGTTGCCTTAAAACAGAAAAATACGACTTCTGCCCTGAGACCAGGAGAGATTCACCTGCCCTCAGACAAAATTGTGGGAAACAATGGTCTCTGCCCTGAGACCAGATGAGACTAAACAGCCATGAGGAAAATCCTACAAAACAACTTCTGCCCTGAGACCAGAGGAGACAGTTGACTCCCTTTTGTCCAACTACATTGCCTTAAAACAGAAACAGAAATACGACTTCTGCCCTGAGACCAGGAGGGATTCACCTGCCCTCAGACAACTTCTGCCCTAAGACCAGGAGAGATTCACCTGCCCTCAGACAACTTCTGCCCTGAGACCAGGAGGGATTCACCTGCCCTCAGACAACTTCTGCCCTGAGACCAGGAAAGATTCACCTGCCCTCAGACAACTTCTGCCCTGAGACCAGGAGGGATTCACCTGCCCTCAGACAACTTCTGCCCTGAGACCAGGAGAGATTCACCTGCCCTCAGACAACTTCTGCCCTGAGACCAAGAGAGATTCACCTGCCCTCAGACAACTTCTGCCCTGAGACCAGGAGGGATTCACCTGCCCTCAGACAACTTCTGCCCTGAGACCAGGAGAGATTCACCTGCCCTCAGAAAACTTCTGCCCTGAGACCAGGAGGGATTCACCTGCCCTCAGACAACTTCTGCCCTGAGACCAGAGGAGACAGTTGACTCCCTTTTGTCCAACTACGTTGCCTTAAAACAGAAAAATACGACTTCTGCCCTGAGATCAGGAGGGATTCACCTGCCCTCAGACAACTTCTGCCCTGAGACCAGAGGAGACAGTTGACTCCCTTTTGTCCAACTACGTTGCCTTAAAACAGAAAAATACGACTTCTGCCCTGAGATCAGGAGGGATTCACCTGCCCTCAGACAACTTCTGCCCTGAGACCAGGAGAGATTCACCTGCCCTCAGACAAAATTGTGGGAAACAATGGTCTCTGCCCTGAGACCAGATGAGACTAAACAGCCATGAGGAAAATCCTACAAAACAACTTCTGCCCTGAGACCAGAGGAGACAGTTGACTCCCTTTTGTCCAACTACATTGCCTTAAAACAGAAACAGAAATACGACTTCTGCCCTGAGACCAGGAGGGATTCACCTGCCCTCAGACAACTTCTGCCCTGAGACCAGGAGGGATTCACCTGCCCTCAGACAACTTCTGCCCTGAGACCAGGAGAGATTCACCTGCCCTCAGACAACTTCTGCCCTGAGACCAGAGGAGACAGTTGACTCCCTTTTGTCCAACTACGTTGCCTTAAAACAGAAAAATACGACTTCTGCCCTGAGACCAGGAGAGATTCACCTGCCCTCAGACAAAATTGTGGGAAACAATGGTCTCTGCCCTGAGACCAGATGAGACTAAACAGCCATGAGGAAAATCCTACAAAACAACTTCTGCCCTGAGACCAGAGGAGACAGTTGACTCCCTTTTGTCCAACTACATTGCCTTAAAACAGAAACAGAAATACGACTTCTGCCCTGAGACCAGGAGGGATTCACCTGCCCTCAGACAACTTCTGCCCTAAGACCAGGAGAGATTCACCTGCCCTCAGACAACTTCTGCCCTGAGACCAGGAGGGATTCACCTGCCCTCAGACAACTTCTGCCCTGAGACCAGGAAAGATTCACCTGCCCTCAGACAACTTCTGCCCTGAGACCAGGAGGGATTCACCTGCCCTCAGACAACTTCTGCCCTGAGACCAGGAGAGATTCACCTGCCCTCAGACAACTTCTGCCCTGAGACCAGGAGGGATTCACCTGCCCTCAGACAACTTCTGCCCTGAGACCAGAGGAGACAGTTGACTCCCTTTTGTCCAACTACGTTGCCTTAAAACAGAAAAATACGACTTCTGCCCTGCCCTGAGACCAGAGGAGACAGTTGACTCCCTTTTGTCCAACTACGTTGCCTTAAAACAGAAAAATACGACTTCTGCCCTGAGACCAGGAGAGATTCACCTGCCCTCAGACAAAATTGTGGGAAACAATGGTCTCTGCCCTGAGACCAGATGAGACTAAACAGCCATGAGGAAAATCCTACAAAACAACTTCTGCCCTGAGACCAGAGGAGACAGTTGACTCCCTTTTGTCCAACTACATTGCCTTAAAACAGAAACAGAAATACGACTTCTGCCCTGAGACCAGGAGAGATTCACCTGCCCTCAGACAACTTCTGCCCTAAGACCAGGAGAGATTCACCTGCCCTCAGACAACTTCTGCCCTGAGACCAGGAGGGATTCACCTGCCCTCAGACAACTTCTGCCCTGAGACCAGAGGAGACAGTTGACTCCCTCTACGTTGCCTTAAAACAGAAAAATACGACTTCTGCCCTGAGACCAGGAGGGATTCACCTGCCCTCAGACAAAATTGTGGGAAACAATGGTCTCTGCCCTGAGACCAGATGAGACTAAACAGCCATGAGGAAAATCCTACAAAACAACTTCTGCCCTGAGACCAGAGGAGACAGTTGACTCCCTTTTGTCCAACTACATTGCCTTAAAACAGAAACAGAAATACGACTTCTGCCCTGAGACCAGGAGGGATTCACCTGCCCTCAGACAACTTCTGCCCTAAGACCAGGAGAGATTCACCTGCCCTCAGACAACTTCTGCCCTGAGACCAGGAGGGATTCACCTGCCCTCAGACAACTTCTGCCCTGAGACCAGAGGAGACAGTTGACTCCCTCTACGTTGCCTTAAAACAGAAAAATACGACTTCTGCCCTGAGACCAGGAGGGATTCACCTGCCCTCAGACAAAATTGTGGGAAACAATGGTCTCTGCCCTGAGACCAGATGAGACTAAACAGCCATGAGGAAAATCCTACAAAACAACTTCTGCCCTGAGACCAGAGGAGACAGTTGCTCTATATTACAAAAACGCATACAATTTTAATTTAAAATAATCCTAATAAAATCTATTTTCATGTGATATTTTAAAATTAAGTAACTGTTTTCATAAGTACACTTGCATACACTCTAGCTGGAAATAAATATTTAATATTTCTCCTTTTGTTGTGGCTACACCACTTGACATTTTCAGGGGCAATCAGTCTTACCTTTCGTAAAAAATAGTTCAAATGCTATTTCAAATTACATGAAACCAACATAAATACAAAATATACATTTTAGCAAACCTGATGCAAGCTTTTAAAACAATTTTTTAAAACATTTTTGAATTGCTCATAATGCAAACCCTTATTTGTCACTGACCCATATATCTATTTTTAATACACTAAAAAAATGATTTCCCTGAAACATTGACATTATGAATTTCAATTACATAAATTACAAATAGGATTTCCATATAATTCAATTACATAAGTTCTTATTATGCATAAGAGTAATCCATATGTAATGCATTACTTTCTAGTATAATACTTGAAAAACTGCATGAACTTGAGACATTAACAGACTTTTTAAGTTGTTTAATTAATGATTTGTATGATTAAAATATGTTGCATTAAATGCTATACTTAAAGTTGAACGTAAGAAATCTTATATGTAATTAAAATACATAAAGGAATCACATAAATTCAATGTTTGATGGAAATTATTTTTGGCAAATGGCAAATTTATTTAATGAGCCATTTATTTTTTTATTTTGACCAATTTAGTCCTCCATATGTGTGTGTGCTCACATAGATATTTTGTTTGGTCATCACTGACCCTCTATAAAGTGACTTACGGTTTCCTTTAGATGTGTTGAGTGTGCATAAGATTGTGTTCTTGTGTGTTTAACTTCAGTGGTTTTGTCAGTGAGTCGTGTAGATGAGATGTAGTTCAGTACAATCTCTTTCCACTTCCTTCATGTTTAAAAAAGCCTGTGTCTTTACAATGTTCTCCGTCTTCCTCCATGCCTCCCAAGATCCAACTCTATAGGGTAAGAACCACACAGCTCCCGTTTGTTCCAGACTGAGAAGTCAGAGGCAGCGAGTCTTAACTCAGTAGATCTGAGTCAGATCAGCTGATAGCGCTAACTGGTTGGTACAGTCTGGACTCGTACAGTCAGCTGAGACTGCTGCTGCCATGTCGTACTCAGTCAGTCAGGCGCTTCTTGTCTCAGCTCAGGATCACATCGAATTGATTGATGAGTCAGGTGAACAAGGTGTCACGAAGTAGCTAATACAGTCCATGCTGAGACTGATTGAAGATCATTCAGGCGTCTCACTTTTGAGCACTTACTGATTTTATTGAGCTGATGGTTGAAGACGGACTAATTAAGTTAACTGTGAGCCGCAGCCTTCATGATATCACACCATAGATTTTACACTATCAAAATAAAACATAAAACATGTATTTCTCCAGCTGACTCTACGGCCAATGCAGCTCTTGCTTTGTGTCAGTGTGTGTTTCTGCGTTTGTGACCTTTGCTAACCATTAACTCCTCTCTCACAACACGCTTCTCTGAGGACAGCTACTCTATCAGACACTCTATGAGCATGCCCACCATGAGGTAACCACACTGTGCTCGCTCTGCTTTTGTGTGTCAGAGAGTCAAGTTGTGTGTGTTTTTCTTATCTTTATGTGATGTCATCTTTTAGACACAACATTCCACCTTACTCTCGTTTCAGTAAGTACGTGAAACAGTGCTCAAACACCCGGTACATTACGAGAGCACATTGTTTAATGTGTTTATTAAGTCATTGGCTGAGTGCTGATAACTTAAATCCGATACGAAGACGCTAAGATGTTTTTCACATGGTATTGACACCTGTTTACACCCCGCACTGATGCTCCCAGTTCACTCAAGCACATGTATGCTTGAGTGTTTTAGAAAAATATAAATAATGTTATGCAGTTGTTCTGAAATGTTAAAGTTTTTTCCTTCTTTTCTCTACAGAAACTCTCCAAGCTTCAAGTCTTTCGAGGAGAAAGTTGAGAACACAGTGACCACTATAAAGGTAAACAGAGTGTGTGTGTGTGTGTGTGTGTGTGTGTGTGTGTGTGTGAGTGTGTGTGAGTGTGTGTGAGACGGCTTCAAAATACTGTCAATTATTTCAAGACTAGCGAATCAATGTTGTTTGTTGACTAGAAAACCGATGCGCCACGTAGCTGACATTCTTTTCTAATCATGTTATTTCAAATTGTAAACATCTCATTCAATTTAAATGCAAGTTTGATGCTTTTCATATAACACCACCGCTGACAACAGTGTTAGTTGGAGACCTGATTTACCAGTTGGGCCGCAGATTGAAGAAAATGACGGATCGGTTTACCCAAAACTAGCCATTAGTCTTAATGGAGGTGATTTATTTCTTTGTTTTTCTGTTTTTCTCCGGGGATTAGGTTTATCAGGAAAGCTACACAGAACCTAAAAATAAGAAGTCAGACCACTGTGCTTAATTATTTATCTTTAAATGTTACAGTTACGGCTGAAAAACTAAAAAACTAGAACCAAAAGGAGGCTGATTTCATATTCAGTAACTGACTTACTGACAGTCACACTAATTAATACCACATGCTTTGTTTGGTAGTAAGCTGTGACAGTCAGAATTGTGCCTGTGAACGTTATAGGATGTCAGTGAAGCAGCGAGAACACAACACTATAATCTGGGTGTAATTGCTGGCTTACACTGTGACTCCTTCAGCCTGTCGGTTATTTATATTCACACTGATCCCGATGCAGCCTGAGCAGGAGCGCACTCTCACCCTTTGTCTTTACTTTTGAGATAGCCACTGTGATTGGTAGAAGAAGGTTTTCAGATCCTTTACTTCAGTAAAAGTACGAATACCACACTCTGAAAATACTTCAGTACAAGTCGAAGTCCTGCATTCAAAACCTTACTTACCATAATTGAGTACTGAGTACAATTTAAGACGTTTACTCAAGTACTGTTCGTATGGATGACTTTCACCTCTACCAAGGTAATATTTTAACATAATATCTTTACTGTTGAGTGACTTGTGGTTACTTTTTTACAACACTGTTAATATCATTCAAGGATAACTGGATAACCTCTTTAGAAAATCAAACAGTGGGTAAATACACACTGTCGAGTCCAGTTACTTTTCAGCTTTAGTTACCTGTTTTTAAAAAAAGAAACATTACTCTCTTCCTCTTCTGTGCTCGGATGGGGGAAGTCTTTGTAAAAGTCTGCCACCTTGAGTCGATTCTGCAACACAACAGCAACCATGTAAAGATCTATAAAGTGAAGGCAGCACACGTAATGTTGATAGATTTTTTCTGCTGCATTTCCACAGACAAAGGTTGGCACTACGGAGACCAGAGGCAGCTTCGAGGATGTCCTCTCCTCGGCAGCGAACGCCAGCTCTCAGGACACGCCCACTAACGACTTGACGGACAGCTCCGAGAGGCCGTGTTAGAGCTTACGTCCGCACCACGAGGCAGAACTTCAACCAGGAACTCTTGTCACTGCTGCATCTCAGCACATATCTACTCGAGGCTCTGACTGAAATGTTGCTTTAATTCGATCGCACGTGTTACAAACAATCCCGTGTATGTGATTAAGTCTCCTAACACTTGGCTGGAAGTCCCTGCAAAACCTAAGCACTCAGATTTTTTTAGAAAATTTAAACCATTTCTTGTTGGGACCAAATTTTTCCCTAAATATTCTCATGCAGTAGTCGTCTGCCTTTATTTTATAAGATCAAGACAGCTGTAGCTTTTTGTCGAAGCGCAGATTGTTGTTGGATCCGATGGGGGTTGATGGGGAGAAGAAGCGATGCCTTTATGAGAAAATAATGAAATGAAAGGAGGATGAGCAGATTCTAAGAAACCAAAGCCGAGTATTTCTTCCTCCTCATGGTTTTTCCTCATTAAACTGTCATCAAGACGGGGAAACTCAACAAATCACAGCCGGAGTTCCTCACAAACAAAATAAGGAGATTAAATGTTCTTTCTGTTGCTCTGTAGAAACATCCACTACCAAAAAATACAAAACTGCATGTTTGTGTTTCATTAAAAAAAAAAAGGAAAAAAAAGAAACATTTTATGTTACATTTTTAACTACCTTAGTGCGTTTTACTAAAAGAAATGTCTGCTACTGACAGTTTGGGTTCGGGCCTATTTGAATGCTGGATCATAACACACACACGTTTTACCCTGAAGTCACATGAAACACTGCATATGTGCTACGTGCAGTGATATTCAACATACGTAAATGTATGTATTTTTGTTTTTAACATGGCTGCCTCGAGAATCTGATTAATCACTTGGGACATTTATAATAACTGCTATTAATTAATTAAACATTAAGCAAATAATGGAATTATTTATAAACCATTTATTAACATCAGCTGCAACTTAACAGTAAACAATTGATTAATAAATGGTTTGTCAAGCATTCAATTGTATGTTAACAGTGAAATACTATCAACTAAAGCTTAATTAACTATAAATGTATAAATTTACCATTTATTAATGATGGTTTTTACTGAGCGGTAACATTAAATCCGATGCTGGAGATTGAAAAACAGCAGCGGTTGCATTGTTTTACCTCGTAAAAGGTAAATAATATAACTTTCAAGTTTCATAACTTGGACATCTAGAATCAGCGGATTTGTGGGCGCATCATCCGTCTCGTTAATAATGTATTTTTGTAGTAGGATTATTGAATTTAATGTCATTTTAAACATCGACGGCCACATTTCCACATTGTCAGACCAGTACGGAAGAATAAGTGAGCAATAGATTATATACAAGGCCTTATAATTGTAATATATCCCTAGATTTATACAGTACCGCTACTGACTTTGACATGTTTCCTTTGATATCGTCAATACGTTGTTTCCATGTTAATTTAAGATCAGTCACACCCTCGATATTCAATATTAATGTTGCAGATTTTTGATTTGATATCCCCGCTCAATGTATTTTCTGATACAAGCTGTATAATATTGATATAACATCATCATATTGTAGATGTTGTACAATCCTTTACTGTAATGTGACCCTGAATTCCAAGAATTGCTGTTACTCATATTTTTAACTTCCTTTTGCAGAACTAACTTGTTTAACACTGAAAGAAAGTCCGGACTGAGTTTTTACTTCTTATCTAAGAAAAGGTTGGTGCCACAAAAGATTAAAAATCCTTTGTTTTCTTTTTAACTCTTCAAGTATGGTGTCTTTGGCCGCTGCATGACTTTGCCATCACATAACGTCCTGTTTTTAATATTTAATCTGTTTTGTGTTTCATATTTCTGAAACTTCTGACGCGATTTTCTTTGCTGTGGTTTGAGACGACGCCTCCGGATCATTTCCTGTTTAGTTCAGTCTGTCCGTGAAATTTATTTATCAAAATTCACGTCATAAATCAAGTGCTGACATAAATCAAGTGCTGATGCATCTTTTGTAGCAGGAAAAGGTTGTCAGGTCTGACCTAAATAACTGAGGAAATGCATGTTCTCTCATTGGAAAATGAATTACAGTATATTTCACGTGTTTTCACCAGTTAAAAGACCTTTATACGAACTCCATAACCTCACAGCCCAAAGACCTAACTGTGACATTCAAATAAAATAACATTGTGTCCAACATGTCCGTCTGTATTCATACAATTAATTACACACCATTATAAATAACTGTTTTTATTGCTGGTGTATAAACAGTAAAGATCGTCGTAACCAAACTAAATATCACCGTTTTTACAATGAAAACTGAAAACTGCGACAAAACACCAAACAACAGTAAATGTGTTAATTAATCTGAAAATAACATCTGACCACTGTTTTCTTTTATCTGACAGCATTAAATTCCTGAGTATGCTGTTCTTCTCAACAATTTAACGAACGTATATTAACAAAATATTTTGCATATTGTGCAGTTAGACTGCATCAGAAAATGTTAATGTATGCATTAAATGTCAAATATCCATGTGAAGCCAGTTTATTTACTCAAGTACTGTACTCAAGTACAATTCTGATGTACTTTCCATGATGTACTCCATTTTGCTGTTATTTTATACTTCAAACTAACTCCATTTAATTTAAAGTTGTGCCGTTTCAAAATTTAGAAAGAATTATCAGTGAACTTACAGTATAGAACGACTTTATATACATACATGTACATATACATACATGTGATTTACTTTTTTTTGTAAAGTAGTATTTTAACAGAATATCTTTACTTTTACGTGAGTCAGACTTTTGGGTGCTTTTTACAACACTGACTGTCCCAAATGGCTCAAAACTGAAGAGAGTTCAAAAGTCCCAAAATACAGTTTTCCACACTCACTCATGTGCCTGATCCTGTTATGTGTTGTTTTTTTTTTTCGCATCCTCACACGAGCACGTGTTACATTACTGTCCAGTATCAATGTCCTTCCATTAAGGAGGTGTTTGCAGTCAGGACGAGTTGTGTGAAGACTCTGTGTCAGCCGTCTGTGAGTTCCCAGAGCTCTTTGTTTCGTCTGTTTTTGTCATGTGACGTCCTCTCTCTTCATTCAAAGAGCCGATGAGCTGGAGCACGTCAGGGTGGTGGAAACGACCTGAGAAACAACAATGCAAGGAAACGCAACTTGATTCAGAATTTTTTTCAAATCTAAAAGAAAACTCTTAAGCTGCATATGTATATATTAAACAAATAATGCATAAAGAAATGTAAGAAAGAAAGAGAGAGAAAGGTTGGAAATGTACCGTTGGTGGAGTCAAAGAACTCCTGCAGTCGTCCCGGCGTTCCCTCCAGCTCCTCGTACTCATGAGCCTGCAGGATCATCTCCAGGAGGTCGAACTGTTTCACCAGCCTGGCCTCCGGACTGCTCTGGGTCTCGTATTCCTGCAGTTAAGACAAATGCGTGTCTGCTATTAGATTAGTTTGATTGTCCATTCACAAGCTCAAAACAAAAACCCACAGGTTCATACCTCCCACAGGCCGTAAATCTCCTGTTTGAGTCCCTCCGGCAGGAGACCTGCCAGATGTGTCATGGCTTCCTGAGAGAGAGGTCGAGAAGGGGAAACTATGAAGTATCAGGAAGCATTGACACGCTCTGTTGTGTTTGGATGTGAACACAAGCTTACCTCTTCTCTCCTGTGTTTCTCTGCTTTACTGACGTTGTCTGATGGAGCGATGTCTCCCACAATGCACTCTGCCATGTCATGAACCAGAGCCAGCTTTATACATCTAAAGATAGTGAAGGAAAGCACAAAATATGAGCACGATAGAGGTAGTATTTAAGTATTTCATAACCATTTCTACAACCCAATACTTGGACTAAATTCTGATGAATATTTCCACTTTAAATGTTGTTAGGTGGTCATATAGAAGTAATAAAATAAAGGCTATATCTAAATTTTGCTTTTATTTCATTTTGGAAAGTTGCTGCTGTGCTATCGGTGTGAGTGACGTACCTGTCCTTGTCCACTGTGGGGTCAGTGATGGTCAGAGACATCATGGCCATGCGGTACATGTGGTCTGACACGCTCTCAGGTTTCTTCACGTTCCTGTAAACCCAGCCGGTCCGCGGGACCCTCTGCAGGGAACGTCGACCACAACACACAACTCATCAGTGGCACAGAAGAGGGAAAAAAATCTAACCAGAAATGTGTGACCTCACTGCACAAATCATTGAGAAGTTATTGTATGACTGTGCATCATTACTAGACTTCTAATCTAATAATCTTATAGGCATTTTTAAGCAAAAACTAACTGGCTCCTGCTCATGTAAGGTGAATATTTTCTGCTTTTCTTCATCTTATATGATAGTAAACTTAAACCTTAGATTTATCTAGGTCTTGTACTGTTGGTACAAAACAAGACATTTGGAGGTGTCAGCGTAAGCTCAGCAAACTGCTTCTTGTTTTCAGTACTGAATAAACAAACTGATCTTCAAGGACAACACAGTTTCATACTGTTTCACTTTGTTTATATGTGGCGGACCCTGCCACCTTTCCAGCTTCAAACACTGTGCTGGGGACCTTATTTTCCTCTGAGAACAGCTTGTTTATTCAGTTATGGAACAATAAACATTTCTGAGTTTGTATTATTACCTCTTTAATACTGTAAATATTAAAATTCTGAGTTTGAATTTCTTCTCCAAAACTACACGACGCCCCTTTCACTGATTAATCTATCTAGATGAATCAAAAATGGAAATATTAGCTGCAGCACTTCGCACAGCCAACTCGGTGTATTAGCAACTGTAGCTACATGTTTAAAGCACACAAATTAACAATAAAGCAATCCAGCTTTGGAAAATGCAAGAATGATGAGTGATAATGATAAATTATTCAGTCCAGAGGGGATTTTTTTCACTCTAGCAACAGCAAAAACTAGCCATTGAGTTTCAATACCTGCAGTCCCAGAGCCACATAATCTAGTTTAATTACGATATTTGTTCTTCATTTTGGTCCGGGAATTAATCACCTGAAATGTTGCCTTAGTTTTGGGAGAAGTCTTACTTTGAGCTGTCCGATAAGTTTCATAAATTGCAGCATTTTGCTCATGCCGGCTGCAGCCTCCATGGTGGCCGCCATTACTGTCAGATGACCCGGATGCAGTAAGACGGTTCTCGCTGGTGTAGTAGCACAAAGCAGCCGCCAGGGGGCGACATAAACAACACAACGAGCATGAGTTTAAAGACATATAGTTTAATCCTCTGCCTGGTTAGTAGATATTTTTATTCTGGTGTTTTAATGTTTAATCGAAAAATATTCACTTGGTATTATTTTGTTTTTTAATATTTTAAATTATCCGCTAAAAGCAGTCAGAACAACTGTAGGTGGCAGTAATGCGACAGGCGGACGCGTAAATGTCACGAAGAAGAAGCGGCTGCACCGGAAGTTGGAGAAGCGGGAGATTGGAAGACGTAAACAAACCTGTTGTTGGGTTTTCACACTGGAAGTCTGCGAAAAATGCTGAACAAGGCACCCAAATTAAAACACACAGTAAAGACAAAAATGAAGAGCAACGTAAACGTGGGGCCGGCGTCAGAAGCGATGGTAGGTGGCCGACAGCAGTGGTTCCTGACGCGCTAACTTACTGTTTGTTTTGACTGTTAGCTTTGTTCGTGGCTAATGCTAACGAGCCTCCCATGTTTCTCAGATTGAGCTCCTGACGCTGCTGTTTCTGAACAGTCTGGCCGAAGAGGCGAAGGCCACAGCGTTTGAAGAAAAATCAGCAACTATAAGAGCTCAACATCTCAAAGCAGTGTCCAAGGTTAGTCCGAAGAGGGCTCAGATCATCAAGTTTGCTGCTGGTTGAGCTGCATTTGTGACAGTCAACACTCACAGAGCACACTTACACGTTAAACAGCTCTATAACATCGTGTTATACACATTTCTACATATAAAGAAACCGTATATTAACTTAATATCTTGTGTGTCACGTGTCTAAATGACTTCTGATCAGAGCTTCAAGTATTCTTTCATTAATATCCTGTAAAATGTCAGAAAATAATAAAAATATGTCATCATAATTTCCCAAAAACAAAGGTGATACACCTATAGAGGCTCAATTTGGTATTGAGGACTATAAAAATAACAGAATATTCATATTTGAGAGGCTATAACCACTTACATTTTGGACAATGTGCTTTAAATACAGCATACACGATCAATCGATTATGTTTAGAAATGGTTGTAGATTAATTTCCTGTCGATCAGCCCTACCTCTGATGAACCCTTCAGTGCACGAGACAAACGTTTTCTGTACATGTACAATTGGGTTAATGCACTGTATTTTATAGAGGTCGGTTTGTCTGAAAGATTTTCTGACATATTGTAATGTGACCTTAAACTAATGTACAAAACTAGTTGCAAGTTTTAGAAAACTTCATAATTTTTTCTTGTTGTCGTTGAATCAGCGGTTTTATTGGCATGATCTGCAGATTAGGTAACAGAGAAGTGTCCTAGACTTTTGTCAGCAGCTCACATAATGTATATTTGTCTTTTGCAGTTGATGTTTAGTGTTTTTTACTTACAGGTTTATCAAAACTTTTCAATTAGAGATAGAATATAGGATAGGGTATTTACGAAAAAACATTTTTGAGGACAGAGGCTTAATTTATACTGTCCAAACCAGTTTTAAAAAGTTAATTTAGATACTAACTATCAAAATCTCTGTATTAGAGGCTCCAGTTATTGGAAAGTTTCTTAAATTCTGGCTGTAGTCTGAGCAAACGTTGAAATGCTTCAGGGAAGTTAACTAATAAAGACTGTGCTGCTGTTTAAAACACACCAAGTGCTGGAATCGACTCAAGACACTCAACAGTGTTTTTAATGTCACTTGTACCCATTTCTTGTTTAAACTTCAACATGAAATGACATAACATGGAGTGTATTTGTTTAAATTTAATTGGATTTAGTCAAACATTAAAGACAAACAATTATATAATTTTTTAGTATCTATAATTGATGTTGAGAGTTATTGATGAGATGTTGAGTGTTTCTTACCATGATTATATTTTTTTCTTGCAACACTTTTTGAACATGCGATAGACTTACAGATATTTTCTTCTTTCTTCGTAGAAAGTGCTGAAAAAAGCGAGAGGATGAAGACAATGACGTCCCTCATCATCATTATAACAGCATTATTATGAATGCACATTATTATGAATTTCTTTTTTATTAACTTTATTTTGATTTTTGTTTTCTGTAATTAAGGCTTTTGTTTCTTTTATGCTGTCCTTTGTCCTTGTAAATGTCTATTATCCTGTCATGTAAGTTTTTTGTTTGTTTGTTAAATTCTTATACTGAACAAATGACTCGTGTACTGGTTTATGTTTTAGACTTCAGTCTTCAGATGCTAAACATGATACATACTATCTGTAATAGCAGACTTGTTTACAGAGATGTGGACTGTATTAGGCTTTGGATAGCCCGGAGTAAGTTAGTACTTCCAGATCTCCTCAGCCCCCGTCTCGCTCTCCTACCATCCGTCACGGTCGGTGTTTTAAGCTGCGTGCTTCACAGCCTCTTCACTGAGCTCGGGCTCAGCCTCCTCCCAAATTCCTCACTTCTTCACGCTACGTAGATTATCTGTGTGCTGAGATGCTCCGCTGCTCGTTCCTTATCACTGCAGGGTTCCAGAGACATTTTTGTATGTATGTGAGCAGTCAGGTCAGAGTTTGTGTACTATCTTCTAATATATTATTGCAAAATATGTTGCGTGCCAACGCATGTTCTCCCGAACCTTGATAGCAGGTGGTGACCGGAGAGCTGTTTCTGGTTTGTATTACAGAGGATCTTTATAGCCTTGGCCAGTATGAAACTGAAGACCAAGTGATTTCATACAAATTGCATTTGGATTTTGGCTTAATGTGAACATGATCACAGGTATGTGTCCATGTGGTTTAAATTTATCACAAACTTTATTATTCATGGTGTCCTCTGTCTTTATCACGTTCCTTTTTTTCCTTGTCTTTCTTTTTGGCAGCTAAAGACATTCCTTGGCCTCCAACCGTTATTTTCCTCAAGAATCTGATCTGGCACCCCAGTGAGCACAGCCGCATCATGTTTATGTTCCCAGTCAGGTTGAGGAGGTGTTACAGGGTTTGTGGAGCTCCACCCTTCTGACCTTAAACCCCTGGCACCTATCTCTCATTCTTATATCCTCGTTACAGAGCCCTTATGCATACATTTCACTCTATGTTCTCCACAATCTAATCTATAAATCTCCTGTAGCAGATGGATGGTTGATGTTGCTCGGTAGCAGCTGGCTGAGGCTCCTCAGGTGTTATTTTATCGTCCTCCTCTCTATATTTGCTCTTGTTCTCCAGGGATTTGACAAACACACTCCTCTTCTTCTGTCAAAATAAAGAAGTAGTCTGAGCACCTGTTGACAATTTAAGCCCTGTCCAGCTCCTCTGTCTGTCCGCCGTCTGGCTGACTGCGTGTAACTTTTAGCTGCGTCACTCTCAGATAAATCTGCTCCAGTGTAAAATATCACTGTAAAGCTCCTGCTGATTCCTCTTGACATCTTTCCAGACAAGCAAGGAAAGCACGGCAGTCCTTTCTGGCAGAGATGCTGTTTTGATAACTTGCTGTGCCTTTTCTTAATCAGGAGCACATGGCTTCAAAAGTGACATTTTCTGTTCTTGCCTTGGCTCTTTGGAGGAGTAGCATTATTTTGGTCTCACACAATATGACATTGAGAAATAAGCAAAAGCAACGTCGCCAAATTTGGCTTATTAGCAAATCTGGGACTTTCTGATCTTATATCATTTGACAGGCTCTGAAAGGATTATGGAGCGAGCAAAAAGAAACATGATTTGCAGAGGGAAACCGATTCCAGGAAGGGGAACACCAGAGAGTTCAAATCTGTTTTTGAAGAACCACAGAGTTCCCAAAACAGGCGATAATATGTACCAGGATGCCAGACAACAGATCCTCTGGAGAACTTTCATCACCTTCCAGCCTGTTTGTGGGAATCAAAGCTCTTCTGTGACAACTCCATCCCTATTTCTGTTTTGTAATTGGGAGGTAGTTAAATCTCTCTGTATTTTGGGTTTTAATTTCCTCAGTCCAGTCTTCATGGGAGACATTAAGTGCTCTACGGCTTAAGTTCAATTAAATCTAAACAGTGTGGGTAACATGGTAATTGCAGTTTATATATACATTTTTTACTGTATTCCATTATTTTGGCTTCATCCTGCAGTTGTGAGAAGCCTTTAAAAAGCTGCTGCTGATGCTGTGATGACATGCTCCAAAGAGCAAAGTCATGCCTGACTGATTTAAATGGAACCAAATGAGGAGATATTTTGTTGCCATGGATACACACTGAGGTACAAGACGGGTTTGTGTATTTGATCTGCTACAGTCGCCTCGAGACCAGCTCCCTTATCAACCTACTGTGGTTAATGTTAATGCTTTGGGACATTGTGTGTGGCACTAGTGCTGCAACTAATTAATTAATTTCAATGTTGATTAATCTGTTCATCATTTTCTTGATTCATTGATTGGTTATTTCAAATGTGAATTAGTTATTCCCAAAGCCAAAAAAGGTCCTCAAGTGTCTTCTTTTATCCACCTTTGTAATATGCAAGAATTGGCCACCTTTTGAATTCACAATAAAAACAAATATGGGACTATCACTAGAGTAACTGCTAACTGCTGCTAAATGTAGCTGCCATTAGCTAGTTAGCCCAGTCAGCTGTGCAGCTAGCGGTCCACGGTAACTTCAGTTGATCTCTCTGCAACACGATACATAGATGTCATAATGTAAAAATCTTACATTTTGCCCATTTTAAGAAGCTGGAATTAGGAAATTTTGACTTTTTGTCTTAAAATTTAATCAAACGGATTAATTGTTAATGAAAATAGTTGCCGATTAATCTAATAAATATCTAAATAATTATTGATAATAAGTGTTATTAGCCTAATGATGAGAATTAGGGGGCTACAGTCAATTATGTTGTATTGCGAAAAATATTTTAAGATCCCCTCCAGACATGTTTTAAGATACAAACGAAAATCTGTTTTGAATAGATGTTTTTGTTTAGATCCAGACTGATACTAATTATAACTATGACCATAACTAACTAATAAAAATGGGGGCCGATGCTGATACCGATGTTAAGTATTAAAAAAAGTTCCAATATCGATATATCGGCTGATAGACAATTTTTATGGACTGATCCCTAAAATGTGGTTATCAAACACTTGTGAAAATATATGTGTATAGAGGCAGGATATTGTACAGTTTAATAACAGAGTTTAAACTTACAATAACAATAAAGTTACAATACAACAGTAAACAGTTAACTTAAATCGGAATTTGATGATATAACGTCACGCTTAGCATTTTTTCTGCTTTATACCGATATACAGTATCTGTGATATTATCATATCAGCCAACTGATTTATCTGTTAGGCTCTATTTTTGTTCTCACAGAGAAATTACTTACCTCTAATTAATTAATTGAAACTCATTGAAAAGTCGAGAATTTATGACAATACAAATATTATTGATTTTAGAAGTTAACTACTGAACATGAACTGTCTCCTGGTTCACTGAAAAGTCCATCATCAGTGTATCTGCACCAGACTCTATTGGCTCCCAGTTGTCCTGCTTGCACAGACGTACCTACAAGTCTTAAACTGAGATTTAAAGTGAGCACAGAAACTTTCCCAATTCAGCAGATGAATGTGAAAACAGCCTCTGCGGAGTGAAGGTCAAACATCCAAGTGAAGTAATAACACGCACAACACATTTTTGAGTGCAGGGGGGCTTTAAAAGACAAACTATCGTAAGATTTAGTCAACTAACAGATGTAGAGAGTGTGACAGATGAAGTCAAAGAATCATGTTAATGCCAGCACTGCTCCAATTCTGTGAGGAGACGCTGTTAGATGTGATAACGGATCAGGAGGAGGGTCGTGAAGGAAGGGCAACACAGGAGAGGAGGCTGGGAGTGTGGGAAACAGAGACAAGCCCACAGCAGCAGCAGCTCGCCACAACTTACATTAGATCAGCGTTGCGACTATCATGATGGTTTCTCTTCTGTTTGCATTCTTCATGGCATTCTGACGGCTTCAGTGATCTCATGGAATGCACATGGGATTTTCCTTCAAGAAAACTTTTGGCTCAACCCTGCACTCGACCGCTCTCGTACACCAGACTGAGGTCTCTACATGGGATCGTTTGAATGAACTTTGTGGAGGAATTCACAGGCACGTTTACTTTTTAAAACGCATGTCATGGGTTTTGGGATGTGATGGCACGGCTGGATCAGTGCTGCACTGGAGGTGAAGAAAAATGCGGATACCTTTTTTAATTTGGGTTCTGCACCTTGTGAGTCTTACAAAAGGCCTGGACAACACAAAGATTCTGCGATACAGACGTAAGTGTTCAAGCGTGACTTGTCATTTCCACCTCTCTCACACTCTTGTTAGACGTGGCTGATGTGAAATGTGCATTATCTCTCCACAACAGCAGACAGACAAAACATATGGAGACAATAAGTGTGTTCTTTCAGCTTTCAGGGAAAAATCTGCTCACACAGATTCACACTGGGTTTACCCACTTTCACACTGAATTTGAAAGCTCTGATCTCATCAAAGCAACTTTAAAATTGCATACTGTAAATGAGGCAGACACACACACCTTGTATCCCTGTATCCACAGGTAGCTCCTCTGTGAGCAGACTGTGTCCGGCAGGTTGTGCGACATGCTCGGCCCTCAATGGCTGTCTGTCCTGTAAACCTCGCCTCTTCTTCCACTTGGAGCTGGACGGGATGCGTCAGAGGGGCGCCTGTCTGTCCTCCTGCCCCCAGGGCCACTACGGCACACGCTCCCAGCACATCAGCACCTGCACCAGTAGGTACCAAACATTGTCTGATTCTGTTGAAGAGACCTTACAGTGGCAGATGGCTGAACATTTAGATTAAATATCTCTTTTCTTGTGGTTTGGAGCCCCGGGTAAGGCTTAGAATACATACAAACTGATTTAAAGGAAAAGTTTACCCAAAAATGAAAATGAATGCTGCGATGATGTTTTGCTGTGAAGCTCCAGAAATGTTTTGTGGACTACGAAACTTCACCCGGAGCGAGCAGATAATGACTACATTTTCATATTTGGGTGAGCCTTTCCTTTAAAGCCGGATAGTGTCGAGAGAATAAAGTGAACAAGAATATATATTGGTGCCATTTCCATTGGTCTGCAGGGTGCAAGGAGGACTGCGCTTCCTGTTTCAGTGAAAATTTCTGCACGCATTGTCATCTGGGTCACTTCCTGTTCCGGGGCAAGTGTGAAATCAGCTGTCCGAACGGGCTGACAGCGAATTCAGCACTGAGAGAATGCACAGGTGAGCACCCTTGTGCGCAGTATACATGTGTCTTTGTGCATGTAATACTGAAATGAGGTCTATTTCAGAGTGCTCCACGGGCTGTGAGGTGTGTGTGAGGAGGAACATGTGTGTGAGGTGCAGAGCAGACCTGTACCATCTCCACGGCCTGTGCCATCTCACCTGCCCAAGGGGGTTTGAGCCTGATGTGCAGCTTATGCAATGCCTCCCCCAAGGTGAGAGACATTCCCTTCCTTGTTATCACAAGTCTCAAGTCTCATTTGCATTTTCCCAGCTTGCTACCTGAGCATATCTTCTCTCGCTGTCTCCCTCCTCAGTGCACTGTGAGGTCGGGGAATGGACGGATTGGGGTCCGTGTGTTCGGAGAAGGAGCATGCGGGTCTACAGGAGGGGAGAGGAGACGCGTACCCGACAGGTTCTACAGTCCCCGAGTGTCAGCGGTGACCCCTGTCCACATGTGTCAGAGATCAGGAAGTGTGTCATCAAAAAGAGAGCAAAGAGTCCAAAAAGGTTGTAATATGTTGAAAGGGAGCCCATTGTAAACTATCTGTTTATATTACAGAGATATTCGACTTGTTGCTGCACATTCGTCAGTGGCTGCTAATTTAAAGACTTGCCACGTGTCAAAGTGTAGTTATATTCCTCTATTTTTCTCTGCAGTCTAACAGGAGTAGATAAAAGAAATGGATTGGCCTCATCTGGACTTTGGCTGAATCTGAAGCTGAATATTAATCATGTGCAAAATTGATGCTTGTTTTACAAACTGACTGTTGTCTTCTTATTTGTAATAAAAATAGTTGAGAAAAACATGTTTTTGTCATTAGCCTTTCATCTGAAAACTGGAAAAGAAAAACAGCTACATGCTGTACAGCCAACACTTACTCCATCCTTTTACCACAGAAGACATTTTGATGTATGAAACGAGGGAAAACACAGTTGTAAATCATAAAATAGAGGACGGCTGGATTCCCTTTTAGCTGCATTAGTCTCAGGGTCCTGATGTTGTGCGCGCTGACTCACTGTAACACAGTCATGGCTTAACAGGACACATGATGGAACAGATCCATGATGTTATTAATAACACCTGTGCCTTTCAGACTGTAAAAAGTCAAGATTTCTGCTGTAAAAAGCCACAATACATACATAAAAAACATAAGAGAGCAAAAGTGTATTGTAAAAAAAAAATATTAGTAATATAATTGTATTACTATTATTATTGCTATCATCTTTATTATTATTATTATTATAATTAAAAATAATATATTATATTATAATGCCCCATATGGAAATGTTGCCCCTGTATGGAGCCAGGCTGCATTTTCATCTTCCTCCGCTCGCGATCGTTTTCGTCGCCTAGTAACGACTTGACGCGCGCGCCACAACCCGACTACGCAGCAGGCTGACCTGTGGATGAACAAATAAAATACAGTTAAGTCTGAACTTATTTTAAATCCATTTTCATTTATCTCACGGTTACGGTGTTTCCATTTAATCTGTTATAGTATTTTATAGTATTATACGTTTTCAAATTAAGTATTATTACACGAGAGGGTGCTTTACTTCACTTCAGTGATGCTAACGGAAAGAGCCGCTGACCGCATCACTGTCGTGACGATAATGACGGTAAAGCACACCCTCTCGTGTAATAATGCGATTATACAACAACCACCAATAAAAATAAAGTATATTAGAAAAATGTATCCATAATGTGGAACAATACGCTCGCAAAGTATAAGTGTTTTGCTGGTGTTTGTCCCCGTTTCAATGGAAATACATGACGTCTGGCGTTAACTAGTCCCTGACTGTCAGCTGCAGCCAACTTCAACTACATCGCAATTTCCCAAAACTGAATAAATACCACACATAGCAACACACAACTGCTTTGCTAGCTCAATTGTGTTGTAACTAAGATATCCGCTAGAAAAAATATTTTTGTCATGGACTAATATAGTTATTACGTCTGCCGACTTTAGTCATTTTAAGCTAGTAGCATTACGGTAGCAAGTGTCAACGACTCATCAGCATCTACAATGATTAACAGTTATACTGCTTTCATTAATCAGCAACTTGATAGTTTATATGATCCATTTTTACATTTACTACATCGTCTCTTACATCTAAACATTTATTACTTCTGCTTATTATGCGTAGGCTTCAAAATTAACAACAAAATGATCCATTTTGTGTCAGATCAGGTCAGCAGCTTTAGCTCCATTGTTAGCTAGCTGTGTTTCTCGCTAGCTGCTCCTGCGTAGTTTAAAATACAGGCGGAGTGATATTTTCAGCGATGAGGCATTTTTCATTTGAGCACAATCAGTCTATAATGTCTGATTGACCAATCAGATTGATCGGTCGGATCTACGTGTTGTATGATTAATGTTATTTAATTGTTTTAAAAGCAGGCTATTTCTGAGATTCCACTAGAGGGAGTCCATAGTACCATAGTTTGAGAAAGGCAGGTGTAAAGTATTTTCATCCATCTCCATGCTACATACTCCGGTACAATAGGTGGCGGTATGCACCTTTAAAAGTCATGGTTGCAACCCCACATAAAATCAGAAGAAGAACATGAGAACAGGGAGGCGCCAAGGACGTCAACACACACGCACGCACACGCGCGCGCGCGCGCACACACACACACACACACACACACAAACCTGAAAGTGAAAGTGTTCAGTCAGACTCCATTTAAAGACGACGGAGCAGAAGCAGAACAGCTGAAGTCTGAGGCAGGGTGAGTGTTAAAAACACATTTTGATTATTTACTGTGACTTCACTTATTGTCTGAACATTTATATCTACATGTTGCTGTAAAAAAAAGCCAATTTGTTGAATTTCTTCTGTGGATTTCCACAGTTTGTGACAGAGGGTGATTTCTAACTGAGATGTGTTGTTTGTCCTTCAGAGAACTGGAAATTCAAGATAACGAGGGTGACTGCTATCAGACTGTCAAACACAACACACAACACACACACACACACACAGATAAACTCACCTGACTTCCTTTTAAGGAGAGGCGAGGAGCAAATGACAGGTACATGACAACAGGGAGGAAACCTGCAAGTGAAAGTATTCAGTCAGACTCCATTTTAAGAGGAAGGAGCAGAAGCAGTACAGTTGAAGTCTGAGGCAGGGTGAGTGTTAAAAACACATTTTGATTATTTACTGTGACTTCACTTACTGTGCGTCAGTTTTCTCCCTGTGGACTGTGGAGGAAAGAAATGTTGGAGTGAACTCAACAGTTTGACTCATCTGTGGACACAAAGTTCTGATTGGCTGAATAATCCTCTTTAAACCTCCAGTAACCCAAGAAAACAAGCACAGGTGTGAAGAAAAGTGACCAGGTGGACTTCTGGCTGCTTTTATTATATTGTATAATGTGTGTGTGAAGGGGAGAGAGAGTGTGTGTTACTTCCTGCTCTCTCGGTCTTGTGTGACTCTTGAACAAACTTGTTTCCTGATTCTTGTGTCCTGAGCTCACAGCTACTGTTTCACCTGTCAGACTGACTTCAGAGCAGAAGATGAGTGTTTGTGTGAAGGAGGAGGAGGAGGAGGAGGAGGAGGAGGACAGAGCAGAGTCTCCAGTATCCAGCTGTGTGTCTATGAAGAGTGACCGGTCAAAAGACTTTCCTATGAACTTCAGTAATGAACCTGGACCATCAGACTCAAAGTAAGACACCTAATACTAGCTCATGTATGTGACTTTTTTCTGTTCCCTGTCTTACTGCCATGCTTTGTTTTGTTGATTTTGTATTTTTATATTCAAAATTCATCTAAAATGTATTTTCTACTTAAATCTAACAGACTTTTCACAGCTCATGTTCCTCTTACTATCTGTGGCAGCTGTCAGTCTCCTAAAAAGCTGTAATCTGATCTAAGAGGACAAATAGAAACTTTGAAAGCAACTTTTTATCCACAGTAGCAGTAGTTTGTGTATTTAGAGCTTCTTAAATTACTTTGTCATTAGAGAATTTCTCAAAGATTCATGTGATTTAAATACAAACATGTTGGTGTTTGCAGAGTTCAGTCCAACAGACAGAGAGCAGAGTCTCCAGTATCCAGCTGTCTGTCTATGAAGAGTGACCGGTCCAAAGATTTTCCTATGAACTTCAGTCATGAACCTGGACCATCAGACTCAAAGTAAGACACCTGATACTAACTCATTTATGCGACTTTTTTCAGTTCCCTCTCACAATGACATGTTTTGTTTATGATGTGTTTGTATATTTCAGCAACAATGTATTTGCTAACTAACTTTAACAAACCTTTTGGGACTCATGACAGAGAGATCATTTGTCCCATCTTCCTCTTAGTGCTGTCAGTCACGTAAAAAGCTGTAATCTAATCAAAGAAGACAAATAGAAATTGTTAAACTTCTTATTTATGGACAGGAGGAGTTTGCTCCCTCAATGAATTTGTAATTAGACTTTTTTTCAAGGATTCATGAGATATAAATACAAACATGTTGGTGTTTGCAGAGTTCAGTCCAACAGACAGAGAGCAGAGTCTCCAGTATCCAGCTGTCTGTCTATGAAGAGTGACCGGTCCAAAGATTTTCCTATGAACTTCAGTAATGAACCTGGACCATCAGACTGTGGACACTGGTTCTGCAGACAGTGCATCACATCATACTGGGACCAGTCTGCTTCACCAGGACACTCCTCCTGTCCCCAGTGTGGAGAAAGATCCAGAACAAGAGCTGGACTGCAGACAGCCAGTCTGACCAGCACTGTACAAAGTAAGACTATATATCTGTCTGCTGATGTCTTCATGTCTGAACACACTACTTGTTGTTTTAATACATTTGTTATGTCACACATTAACCAATCAGAAAGCTGTTTGTTCTCTGTATGCATAGATGGAGATGGAGAAGTGTCAGACAGCAGGTTGAGACAAAACACCACTTTAAACAACAGTCCACATTAGCTTTCCTGCTAACATCTCCTCCTCTCTAACTTACAAACACACACCTCGTCCTGCAGATCCACTTGTCGAACAAGCCACCAAACAAACATCCAGTGAGGAAAAGTGCACTGCTAACATCTATGTTCAGGCTACAGCAGATAGCTAACTAGCTGCTCAGTTTCAGCACATTAAACAGCTTAAAAATGTAACCTTCATTACAATACGTTCATTTAGCTGACGATTTTATCCAAAGTGACTGAAAATAACTGATTGAACCATGTGGATACAACATGAGTAGATCAAATGTATCAATTATGCTAAATTGGCTCAAGAGCTACAATTAGAAGCAATAAGAGATCGAGAGAGAGATTGTTTTTATGGGCCAAGGTGCCGTCTGAACAGGAGAGTTTTCAGTCTGAACAGGAGAGTTTTCAGTCTGAACAGGAGAGTTTTCAGTCTGAAGTTGTGTCGAGTTTCTTCTGTTCTGATGTCACTGGGGAGTTTGTGTCACTATTGTGGATCCAGGACATCAAACAGTCTGGATTTAGTTGAGCAGTAGCTGGTCCCCCCTTTGTAGTGAGGGAATAACAAGCAGTTAGCAGCAGCAGAGTGTAGTGGACGGGCTGAGGTGCAGGTGGTGGTCATTTACAGGGGCCAACCTGAGATGTTGTCCCTCAAGCAAAGGAGTTCAGTTCAAGAAACAGTGCTGTGCATAGAGGTGAGCCCAACTAAATCTAGTTGGTACTGCCCCACACCAGCACCAGCACCTGTTCCTTCCCCCATGAGAGGTGACATTTCCTGTCCTGAGGACCAGTCTGGGATGCCAGGAATCAGTACACCTACCTTCTTTTGCATGAAACTGGCACACACCCGACCCCAATACCCGTCCCTGCTGGTAGTCAGCCCACAGGGTGGCGTCTCCATGTAGTCAAAGGCCAGCTACCAGATATTCACCAGCGACCTCCACTCCCAGGTTTAGCTCCAGAAAGGTGCCCTGATTTCTCTTTCCTGGTTCAGGTGCTGCAGCACTTTTGTGGCTGATTCATATAGGTTCTTTGAATCACTCTCAGTCTGGCCCCTCCTCTGGGGCTAATTAGCTTTGCGAGACCCTGCCAGGGGCTAATGCCCCCGACAACAGAGCTCCAAGGATCACAGGGACACACAAACCTCTCCACGACGTCAAGGTGGAAAGAAAGAAAAAGAAAACAAAAAACATATTCTTATACTGATGGTTTTTTAACTTGTAATGAAAAGACCATTGACTGCTGATTGTCACATTGTATTTTTTCTCCCCCACTTTTTTCTCTTTTTTCAGTGAATGTTGGTCTGCAGGAGGTTTTCCATGAACATAAGCTCAGTCTGAGGAGGAGATGTGAACGTGTGACTGAAGGAAGTGATGAAACAGGAAGTGGAACCCTCCTTAACAAGATCTACACTGAGCTCTACATCACAGAGGGACAGAGTGAAGAGGTTAATACCCAACATGAGGTGAGGCAGCTTGAGACAGTTTCCAAGAAGAAGACCTTCAGTGAAACTCCAATCAAGTGCTGCGACATCTTTAAAGCCTCACCTGACCAACAGAGACACATCAGAGTGGTTCTGACGAACGGCGTCGCTGGCATTGGAAAAACCTTCTCAGTGCTGAAGTTCACTCTGGACTGGGCAGAGGGCTCCGAAAACCAAGATGTCAGTCTGGTGGTTGTGCTTTCGTTCAGGGAGCTGAACCTGATCAGAGATGAGCAGTACAGTCTTCTCAGGCTGCTCCATGTTTTCCATCCAACATTACAGAAGGTGACAGCAGAGAAGCTCGCTGTCTGTAAACTTCTGTTCATCTTTGACGGCCTGGATGAAAGCAGACTTTCACTGGATTTCAAGAACAATGAGGTCGTGTCTGATATCACACAGAAGTCATCAGTCAGCGTGCTGCTGACAAACCTCATCGAGGGGACGCTGCTTCCCTCGGCTCTCGTCTGGATAACTTCCCGACCTGCAGCAGCCAATCAGATCCCTCCTTCACGTGTTGACAGGGTAACAGAAGTACGAGGCTTCACTGACGCCCTGAAGGAGGAGTACTTCAGGAGGCGGTTCAGTGATGAAGATCTGTCCAGCAGAGTCATCTCACACATCAAGACCTCCAGGAGCCTCCACATCATGTGTTTGATCCCAGTCTTCTGCTGGATCACTGCTACAGTTCTGGAGCACATGTTGACTACAGACCAGAGAGGAGAGCTGCCCAAGACCCTGACTGACATGTACTCACACTTCCTGCTGGTTCAGACAAAGAGGAAGAAGCAGAAGTATGATGAGGGACGTGAGACGAGTCCACAGGAGCTGACGGAGGCTGACAGGGAAGTTCTCCTGAAGCTGGGGAGGCTGGCGTTTGAACATCTGGAGGAAGGAAACATCATGTTCTACCAAGAAGACCTGGAGCGGTGTGGTCTTAATGTCACAGAGGCCTCGGTGTACTCAGGAGTTTGTACAGGGATCTTCAGAAGAGAGAGTGTGATCTTCCTGAAAACAGTCTACTGCTTTGTTCATCTGAGCGTTCAGGAGTTTCTGGCTGCAGTCTACATGTTCCACTGTTGCACCAACAGGAACACAGAGGTACTGAAGAACTTCTTTGGGGACGAATATGTTGATTCAACCCTGAATGACTTCCTTAAGAGCGCCATGCAGAAATCCCTCAAAAGTAGGACTGGTCATCTCGACCTGTTTGTTCAGTTCCTTCATGGCCTCTCTCTGACGTCCAACCAGAGACTGTTAGCAGGCCTGCTGGGTCAGACAGACAACAGGCCAAAAATCATGCAGAGAGCCATCAACAACCTGAAGAAGATGAACAGTGATAATATCTCTCCTGACAGAAGCATCAACATCTTCCACTGTCTGACGGAGATGAACGACCACTCAGTCCATCAGAAGATCCAAGAGTTCCTAAAGTCAGAGAACAGATCAGAGAAGAAACTCTCTGAGATCCACTGCTCAGCTCTGGCCTACATGCTGCAGATGTCAGAGGAGGTTCTGGATGAGTTGGACACACAGAAATACAACACATCATTTAATGGAAAACGGAGACTGATTCCAGCTGTGAGGAACTGTAGAAAGGCTCGGTAAGTCCAGATGTGATTAACATTAAAAATCATGGTAAAGCTGAAGCCTTCAGTATTAAAGACAAACACTTTACACACATGCATTATATAAAACCTCAACACGATACATGTTTTCCTGAACAAGTATGAAGGCAGTTACAAAGTGCTGTACACACATTAAACAGCAAAAAAAATTAAAGTCACAAGAAAAAGCAAGTTTTACCCCGACATTTACAAATATAAATATAAAGACAACAGAATGAATAAAACAAACCAAAATCAATCATCAAGATAAAAACATCCACATCAGGGGTTAAAAGCAGCTTTATTCAAGTTTGTTTTGGGGGTGATATAAAATGGGGCAGCGATTCAGCCCCTCTGATCTCCTCAGGCGGGGAAAGTCTGGGGCCTCGTGGACAGAAGGAGCTCAAGTTTCAAACTACAAACCTTGTGATCAATGACTGACCAGCTCAGGCTGACCAACTGACCACCTGTGCTTTGTGATGCAAAATGTATGAATCTGTTTTCACAATAAAGTCTCACATTTTATTTTTTAAATGATCTTTTATCTGTAATCACAGATTTATTAAATGTGGACTCTCAGAGAGTCACTGTGAAGTCGTGGCCTCAGCTCTGAAGTCCAACCCCTCCCATCTGACAGAGCTGGACCTGAGTGACAACAAGCTGCAGGATTCAGGAGTGAAGCTTCTCTGTGCTGGACTGGAGAGTCCAAACTGTCGACTGGAGACTCTGAGGTCAGTTCATGTGTTTCTGTGTAGATCTATGAAATTTAAATCCAGAACAGAAGTTTTAAATTTCCTTCAGTTCACTTGTTTTCTGGGTTTGTCTGAGGTCAAATCACAACAACTCAGTTTAAAGTTTGACAGTCTGAACAGTTTGTCTCCAGATTATGTATTTATATCTCTCTCTCTCACACACACACACACACACATACACACACACACACACACAGCGACAGGTGACACTGCATTATTGTATATTGCTGCCTGACGTACAGCATACACAGATACACAGAGATTTAAATCTCTGAAAAGAAAGTGTTGAATCTTTGAAAAAAGGAGGTTGGATGATGTTTAAGTCACGTTGGACAAAAGACACACCTCGTTTCATGTATTTATGTGCTCTTAATTGGATAACAGCGTCTCTTTTTATTTCAATATTAAAGGATTATTACGTACCTTCTTAATGTATTCTTACTGTTAAGTGCACTTAAAATGAATCACATGACAACTATGTCCCAATAAACTAACTTAAATTTATTAACAGAAAAATAAAAATTCTAATAGCCATAAAAAATAAATGTAACCATCCACAGTAAATCACAGTAAACCCAAAATGTGGTTTTCTACTGACCTTGTTCAGAATGAAATTTTAACAAGTCAAACCAATGAATTCAGTGCAATGTTCCTTTAACCTTGTTTTGTTACTATTCACTGTCAATTTACTTTTGTTCAAACACAAAAATGCTCTTTTAACCTCGCTCTACTATTGATCACTGCTAATGAACTTTAGCACAAAAGACCTTCATTAATATTAAACACACCAAAAGAACTCTTATAGAACCTTTAATGATACTTAATTATTTTGTGGGCCCACACACACCCAACAAGCTGGCAACCAGGGAACACAAGAAAGCGAAATAAGACAAACGTCACGTTGCAGGCCTGGTTGAAGCTGGGGAGCGTGGCGGCCAAATACAGTTGAAGCCAGTTCACGTTGACCGTGCAGAAACAACAGGTAAGTACTCACCGTAGTAGAGCTCAAGTCACAAGAGTCCCAGTAGTGCACCTCCAAGCTGAAGGGGATATGCGGTGGGCTGATGGCAAGCTGACTGTGGAGGACCCTCGGCGGCAGACGTCTTCTTTCTCACTCGGTGGTCTCAGAGCTCAGCTAGCAGCTGCTCTCACTCTCACAAACAGTCACCGAGTCCAAACAGCAGTCTCAATTTCACTCCTCGGAGCTGAAGGGGTAGCGGGTGGGTTATAGCCAACTGTGGCGAATCGCGGAAGAGGAGAAATCATCGGGAACGAGACTCAACGAGAACGAGACCTACGATCCCAAAGCGTCAGTATTTGACAAGTTGGTAACGAGACTCAAAATTCAACTATCTTAATAACAGGAGCTTTAAATAGTAGAACCAAATGTTAAATCAGTTTCTGTGGGTTTTTATTTGGCTGCACAACTTGAGTTTGTATAGATGGAGCCTCTGGTGGAGCTGGCAGAGTTTAAGAGGTGACATCGCTACGTCTTTATTGAAGCAGCAGCACGTTGTCATTAATATTAATGAGAGCTCTGTTTCACTTTGTGTATTTGACAGTGTTGAACCTGCATCCTGTTGGGTTCAGGTGTTTGGAGTTTCATTTTCTAAACGTCTACATTCTAAACCTTCTTCAGCTCTGAACAGATTATTAAACACTGAATGATTTCAAGCAGGAATATTGTCTTTTAAAGTTACATCATTTATCCTTTATTCAGATTGATGAGCTGCAGTTTGTCAGAGATCAGCTGTGATTCTCTGGCCTCAGCTCTGAAGTCCAACCCCTCCCATCTGAGAGAGCTGCAGCTGAGTCACAACAAGCTGCAGGATTCAGGAGTGAAGCGTCTCTCTGCTGTACTGGAGAGTCCAAACTGTCGACTGGAGACTCTGAGGTCAGTTCTTGTGTTTCTGTGTATCTATAAAATTTAATAAATTTACATTTTTTCTCTCTCTCTTTTGCTCGACCACACATTCTCTACACACAGCACACACGTGTGGTTGTTTATCACAACAAGGAAACTAGCTTTACTTGAGAAAGGCTGCAGGCAGCGAGACAGAAGACTGCTGAAAAGGTAGAAAGTGAAATGTTACTTCAGAGCGTGGAGGACGAGACGACTCTGGCTGTTCCGACTGACCAATCAGTGGTCTGCAGTGTGTTAACTCCACCTTTTAGCATGGGATCAGTGTGTATCAGTGAAGCTAACAGTGTTCATAGCTGTTTCAGACAGCCAAAGGTGGAGCGAAGAGCTGCTGGAGGCTCAACAATGGTTTAAATATGGAGGTACCTTCTCACATGTTCTCTCCTGGAAGACATTTGTAGTGTTTCACTCAGTTCATATTTCAAAGTGACAGAAATAGTTGTGTAACAAATGAAAAAAGAGCTGAGAGAGAAGTTCAAACTTGGGCTCTATCTCACCTCCACTCAGCTCACCAATCACAGAGCGAGGAAGGTGTTCATGTTTGTTTGTCAGTTTTGTAAAGTGACAGAAACTGTTGGACACAGACCCCTAATCTGACATCAGAAAGGTGTGGCCCCCTGCAGAGATTTAAATCTCTGAAAAGAAAGTGTTGAATCTTTGAAAAAAGGAGGTTGGATGATGTTTAAGTCACGTTGGACAAAAGACACATGAGTGTAATGTAATCTCTGATTCAACACACTGCACGTGTTGAATGTGTGAAACTCTGAAGACAAACTTTAATAACAATGAAAACATTACACTGCTGATGAATTATAAGTGTGACACAGTTATTTCACACATGCTGTTGTTGTTCTCACATGTTTAAATCCATTTTAATATTTATTTTAAACCGTGGTTAATACTTCGAAAACATTATTCCAAACTGTTTAAATCTTAGTTTTCATGTCATCAGTTCTGAAGGGGATTTGACCACATAGATTCTGTCCTGATTCACACTGAGCATCTTGTTCTGCTTCATATTCAAAACATGTCTAATATAACATAAAAAATTCAACACTGTTTTATTCTCTATCAACCTGTTCATCATTGATTTGCACTTTTCCTTCTTGCTTCTGAAAATCAAAACACAAACGTTGTTTTCTTCTCTGCCAGACAACAACAAACGCATTTGTTCCAAACCTTTATGATGATATGTGACGTCTGTACTGACTGAAAAACTTCAACTCAGGATGACTTTTATCTTAAAGCTCCTGTTGGTGAGAAAGTTGATTTTTGAGTCTCGTTCCCAACGTGTCAAATACTGATGCTTTAGGATGGCGCCCGACTCGACCTACGATCCCAAAGCGTCGGTATTTGACAAGTTGGTAACGAGACTCAAAATTCAACTATCTTAATAACAGGAGCTTTAAATAGTAGAACCAAATGTTAAATCAGTTTCTGGGGGTTTTTATTTGGCTGCACAACTTGAGTTTGTATAGATGGAGCCTCTGATGGAGCTGGCAGAGTTTAAGAGGTGACATCACTACGTCTTTATTGAAGCAGCAGCACGTTGTCATTAATATTAATGAGAGCTCTGTTTCACTTTGTGTATTTGACAGTGTTGAACCTGCATCCTGTTGGGTTCAGGTGTTTGGAGTTTCATTTTCTAAACGTCTACATTCTAAACCTTCTTCAGCTCTGAACAGATTATTAAACACTGAATGATTTCAAGCAGGAACATTGTCTTTTAAAGTTACATCATTTATTCTTTATTCAGATTGATGAGCTGCAGTTTGTCAGAGATCAGCTGTGCTTCTCTGGCCTCAGCTCTGAAGTCCAACCCCTCCCATCTGAGAGAGCTGCAGCTGAGTCACAACGAGCTGCAGGATTCAGGAGTGAAGCTTCTCTCTGCTGGACTGGAGAGTCCAAACTGTCGACTGGAGACTCTGAGGTCAGTTCCTGTGTTTCTGTGTATCTATAACATTTAATTAATTTACATTTTTGCTCTCTCTCTCTTGCTCGACCACACGTTCTCTACACACAGCACACACGTGTGGTTGTTTATCACAACAAGGAAACTAGCTTTACTTGAGAAAGGCTGCAGGCAGCGAGACAGAAGACTGCTGAAAAGGTAGAAAGTGAAATGTTACTTCAGAGCGTGGAGGACGAGACGACTCTGGCTGTTCCGACTGACCAATCAGTGGTCTGCAGTGTGTTAACTCCACCTTTTAGCATGGGATCAATGTGTATCAGTGAAGCTAACAGTGTTCATAGCTGTTTCAGACAGCCAAAGGTGGAGCGAAGAGCTGCTGGAGGTTTAACAATAGTTTAAATATGGAGGTAACTTCTCACATGTTCTCTCCTGGAAGACATTCGTAGTGTTTCACTCAGTTCATATTTCAAAGTGACAGAAATAGTTGTGTAACAAATGAAGAAAGAGCTGAGAGAGAAGTTCAAACCTGGGCTCTATCTCACCTCCACTCAGCTCACCAATCACAGAGTGAGGAAGGTGTTAATGTTTGTTTGTCAGTTTTGTAAAGTGACAGAAACTGTTGGACACAGACCCCTAATCTGACATCAGAAAGGTGTGGCCCCCCGCAGAGGTTTAAATCTCTGAAAAGAAAGTGTTGAATCTTTGAAAAAAGGAGGTTGGATGATGTTTAAGTCACGTTGGACAAAAGACACACCTCCTTTCATGTATTTATGTGCTCTTAATTGGATAACAGTGTCTCTTTTTATTTCAATATTAAAGGATTATTATGTACCTTCTTAATGTATTCTTACTGTTAAGTGCACTTAAAATTAATCACATGACAACTATGTCCCAATAAATTAACTTAAATTCATTAACAGAAAAATAAAAATTCTAATAGCCATAAATCATAAATGTAACCATCCACAGTAAATCACAGTAAACCCAAAATGTGGTTTTCTACTGACCTTGTTCAGAATGAAATTTTAACAAGTCAAACCAATGAATTCAGTGCAATGTTCCTTTAACCTTGTTTTGTTACTATTCACTGTCAATTTACTTTTGTTCAAACACAAAAATGCTCTTTTAACCTTGCTCTACTATTGATCACTGCTAATGAACTTTAGCACAAAAGACCTTCATTAATATTAAACACACCAAAAGAACTCTTAGAGGACCTTTAATGATACTTAATTATTTTGTGGGCCCACACACACCCAACAAGCTGGCAACCAGGGAACACAAAAAAGCGAAATAAGACAAACGTCACATTGCAGGCCTGGTTGAAGCTGGGGAGCGTGGCAGCCAAATACAGTTGAAGCCAGTTCACGTTGACTGCGCAGAAACAACAGGTAAGTACTCACCGTAGTAGAGCTCAAGTCACAAGAGTCCCAGTAGTGCACCTCCAAGCTGAAGGGGATATGCGGCGGGCTGATGGCAAACTGACTGTGGAGGACCCTCGGCAGCGGACATCTTCTTTCTCACTCGGTGGTCTCAGAGCTCAGCTAGCAGCTGCTCTCACTCTCACAAACAGTCACCGAGTCCAAACAGCAGTCTCAATTTCACTCCTCGGAGCTGAAGGGGTAGCGGGTGGGTTATAGCCAACTGTGGCGAATCGCGGAAGAGGAGAAATCATCGGGAACGAGACTCAACGAGAACGAGACCTACGATCCCAAAGCGTCGGTATTTGACAAGTTGGGAACGAGACTCAGAATTCAACTATCTTAATAACAGGAGCTTTAAATAGTAGAATCAAATGTTAAATCAGTTTCTGTGGGTTTTTATTTGGCTGTACAACATGAGTTTGTATAGATGGAGCCTCTGGTGGAGCTGGCAGAGTTTAAGAGGTGACATCACTACGTCTTTATTGAAGCAGTAGCACGTTGTCATTAATATTAATGAGAGCTCTGTTTCACTTCATGTATTTGACAGTGTTGAACCTGCATCCTGTTGGGTTCAGGTGTTTGGAGTTTCATTTTCTAAACGTCTACATTCTTAACCTTCTTCAGCTCTGAACAGATTATTAAACACTGAATGATTTCAAGCAGGAACATTGTCTTTTAAAGTTACATCATTTATCCTTTCTTCAGATTGATGAGCTGCAGTTTGTCAGAGATCAGCTGTGCTTCTCTGGCCTCAGCTCTGGAGTCCAATCCCTCCCATCTGAGACAGCTGGAGCTGAGTCAGAACAAGCTGCAGGATTCAGGAGTGAAGCGTCTCTCTGCTGTACTGGAGAGTCCAAACTGTCGACTGGAGACTCTGAGGTCAGTTCTTGTGTTTCTGTGTATCTATAAAATTTAATAAATTTACATTTTTTCTCTCTCTCTTTTGCTCGACCACACATTCTCTACACACAGCACACACGTGTGGTTGTTTATCACAACAAGGAAACTAGCTTTACTTGAGAAAGGCTGCAGGCAGCGAGACAGAAGACTGCTGAAAAGGTAGAAAGTGAAATGTTACTTCAGAGCGTGGAGGACGAGACGACTCTGGCTGTTCCGACTGACCAATTAGTGGTCTGCAGTGTGTTAACTCCACCTTTTAGCATGGGATCAGTGTGTATCAGTGAAGCTAACAGTGTTCATAGCTGTTTCAGACAGCCAAAGGTGGAGCGAAGAGCTGCTGGTGGCTCAACAATAGTTTAAATATGAAGGTAACTTCTCACATGTTCTCTCCTGGAAGACATTCGTAGTGTTTCACTCAGTTCATATTTCAAAGTGACAGAAATAGTTGTGTAACAAATGAAAAAAGAGCTGAGAGAGAAGTTCAAACCTGGGCTCTATCTCACCTCCACTCAGCTCACCAATCACAGAGTGAGGAAGGTGTTCATGTTTGTTTGTCAGTTTTGTAAAGTGACAGAAACTGTTGGACACAGACCCCTAATCTGACATCAGAAAGGTGTGGCCCCCCGCAGAGATTTAAATCTCTGAAAAGAAAGTGTTGAATCTTTGAAAAAAGGAGGTTGGATGATGTTTAAGTCACGTTGGACAAAAGACACATGAGTGTAATGTAATCTCTGATTCGACACACTGCACGTGTTGAATGTGTGAAACTCTGAAGACAAACTTTAATAACAATGAAAACATTACACTGCTGATGAATTATAAGTGTGACACAGTTATTTCACACATGCTGTTGTTGTTCTCACATTTAAATCCATTTTAATATTTATTTTAAACCATGGTTAATACTTCGAAAACATTATTCCAAACTGTTTAAATCTTAGTTTTCATGTCATCAGTTCTGAAGGGGATTTGACCACATAGATTCTGTCCTGATTCACACTGAGCATCTTGTTCTGCTTCATTTTTAAAACATGTCTAAGATAACATCAAAAATTCAACAGTTTTATTCTCTATCAACCTCTTCATCATTGATTTGCACTTTTCCTTCTTGCTTCTGAAAATCAAAACACAAACGTTGTTTTCTTCTCTGCCAGACAACAACAAACGTGTGTTTGTTCCAAACCTTTATAATGATATGTGATGTCTGTACTGACTGAAAAACTTCAACTCAGGATGACTTTTATCTTAAAGCTCCTGTTGGTGAGAGAGTTGATTTTTGAGTCTCGTTCCCAACGCATCAAATACTGACGCTTTGGGATGGCGGTCGACCTGACCTACATCCCAAAGCGTCAGTATTTGACGAGTTGGGAACGAGACTCAAAATTCAACTATCTTAATAACAGGAGCTTTAAATAGTAGAATCAAACGTTAAATCAGTTTCTGTGGGTTTTTATTTGGCTGCACAACATGAGTTTGTATAGATGGAGCCTCTGGTGGAGCTGGCAGAGTTTAAGAGGTGACATCACTACGTCTTTATTGAAGCAGCAGCACGTTGTCATTAATATTAATGAGAGCTCTGTTTCACTTTGTGTATTTGACAGTGTTGAACCTGCATCCTGTTGGGTTCAGGTGTTTGGAGTTTCATTTTCTAAACGTCTACATTCTTAACCTTCTTCAGCTCTGAACAGATTATTAAACACTGAATGATTTCAAGCAGGAACATTGTCTTTTAAAGTTACATCATTTTTTTTTATTCAGATTGATGAGCTGCAGTTTGTCAGAGATCAGCTGTGATTCTCTGGCCTCAGCTCTGAAGTCCAACCCCTCCCATCTGAGAGAGCTGGACCTGAGTCACAACGAGCTGCAGGATTCAGGAGTGAAGCTTCTCTCTGCTGGACTGGAGAGTCCAAACTGTCGACTGGAGACTCTGAGGTCAGTTCCTGTGTTTCTGTGTGTCTATAAAATTTAATTAATTACATTTTTGCTTTCTCTCTTTTGCTCAACCACACGTTCTCTACACACAGCACACACGTGTGGTTGTTTATCACAACAAGGAAACTAGCTTACTTGAGAAAGGCTGCAGGCAGCGAGACAGAAGACTGCTGAAAAGGTAGAAAGTGAAATGTTACTTCAGAGCGTGGAGGACGAGACGACTCTGGCTGTTCCGACTGACCAATTAGTGGTCTGCAGTGTGTTAACTCCACCTTTTAGCATGGGATCAATGTGTATCAGTGAAGCTAACAGTGTTCATAGCTGTTTCAGACAGCCAAAGGTGGAGCGAAGAGCTGCTGGAGGCTCAACAATAGTTTAAATATGGAGGTAACTTCTCACATGTTCTCTCCTGGAAGACATTCGTAGTGTTTCACTCAGTTCATATTTCAAAGTGACAGAAATAGTTGTGTAACAAATGAAGAAAGAGCTGAGAGAGAAGTTCAAACCTGGGCTCTATCTCACCTCCACTCAGCTCACCAATCACAGAGTGAGGAAGGTGTTAATGTTTGTTTGTCAGTTTTGTAAAGTGACAGAAACTGTTGGACACAGACCCCTAATCTGACATCAGAAAGGTGTGGCCCCCCGCAGAGATTTAAATCTCTGAAAAGAAAGTGTTGAATCTTTGAAAAAAGGAGGTTGGATGATGTTTAAGTCACGTTGGACAAAAGACACATGAGTGTAATGTAATCTCTGATTCAACACACTGCACGTGTTGAATGTGTGAAACTCTGAAGACAAACTTTAATAACAATGAAAACATTACACTGCTGATGAATTATAAGTGTGACACAGTTATTTCACACATGCTGTTGTTGTTCTCACATGTTTAAATCCATTTTAATATTTATTTCAAACCGTGGTTAATACTTTGAAAACATTATTCCAAACTGTTTAAATCTTAGTTTTCATGTCATCAGCTCTGAAGGGGATTTGACCACATAGATTCTGTCCTGATTCACACTGAGCATCTTGTTCTGCTTCATATTTAAAACATGTCTAATATAATATCAAAAATTCAACACTGTTTTATTCTCTATGAACCTCTTCATCATTGATTTGCACTTTTCCTTCTTGCTTCTGAAAAGCAAAACACAAACGCTGTGTTTTCTTCTCTGCCAGACAACAACAAACGTGTGTTTGTTCCAAACCTTTATGATGATATGTGACGTCTGATACTGACGCTTTGGGACGGCGGCCGACCCGACCTGCAATCCCAAAGCGTCAGTATTTGACAAGTTGGGAACGAGACTCAAAATTCAACTATCTTAATAACAGGAGCTTTAAATAGTAGAATCAAATGTTAAATCAGTTTCTGTGGGTTTTTATTTGGTGGAGCTGGCAGAGTTTAAGAGGTGACATCACTATGTCTTTATTGAAGCAGCAGCACGTTGTCATTAATAATAATGAGAGCTCTGTTTCACTTTGTGTATTTGACAGTGTTGAACCTGCATCCTGTTGGGTTCAGGTGTTTGGAGTTTCATTTTCTAAACATCTACATTCTTAACCTTCTTCAGCTCTGAACAGATTATTAAACACTGAATGATTTCAAGCAGGAACATTGTCTTTTAAAGTTACATCATTTATCCTTTATTCAGATTGTGGAGCTGCAGTTTGTCAGAGATCAGCTGTGCTTCTCTGGCCTCAGCTCTGAAGTCCAACCCCTCCCATCTGAGAGAGCTGCAGCTGAGTTACAACGAGCTGCAGGATTCAGGAGTGAAGCTTCTCTCTGCTGGACTGGAGAGTCCAAACTGTCGACTGGAGACTCTGAGGTCAGTTCATGTGTTTCTGTGTATCTATAACAATTAATTAATTTACATTTGCATTGGACAATGCAAAGGAATGATGCTACGCAATTCAATGAGTTTGATTATTTATTAATCAACTAAAATTAAGATCTTTCACAAACTGGCATTTTTTCACAAATCCTGTAAAGTGTTCTCTGTTTCACGTTTACAGTACAGTGCACTCTGAATATACCTGGCTCACTGAATTAAGGATTAATTGTGTGATTAAGATTCTCAAGATTATCAAGACCAGTAAAGTGCAATATGAAAAACTATGCTTAGCACTTTTAAAGCAACCTGTAGGCTAACTCACCAGTGAGTAGCACAAACCAATTTTTATATTATGAACAATAACAATAAATGAACATTTCACAAAGAGGTCTTCTGTAACAGTTTACACATAAAAAATAAAGTAGTATCAGCGGTCACATGCTGCTGTAAACAAACATCAGCCTCACTGTCATCATAACAGTCCCGACAGTAAGAAGTATGTAAGGCTGGATATCTTTACAAATAAAGAGCGCTGTAGCGTCAGTTATTAGCTGTTAGCCAGCGGGGAATGGAAAAAACTTGTAATACTTTGCTCACCACTCGTGGGGGTAGTAATGCTGGCTGTTGATGAATCTGAAGCCGAGGCGGGGGATGCCAGTTCACTGACAGACGTTGAACAGATTATTAACCACTGAATGATTACAAGCAGGAACATTTTCTGTTTAAGTTACATCATTTATTCTTTATTCAGATTGATGAGCTGCAGTTTGTCAGAGATCAGCTGTGGTTCTCTGGCCTCAGCTCTGGAGTCCAACCCCTCCCATCTGAGACAGCTGCAGCTGAGTGAAAACGAGCTGCAGGATTCAGGAGTGAAGCTTCTCTCTGCTGGACTGAAGAGTCCAAACTGTCGACTGGAGGCTCTGAGGTCAGACACCATTTTTTACTTCTGTGCTCAGATTAATATGATGTGAGAGTTGTGTTGACACTAAACTGCAGACATCAGGCTGATATTATACTGATCCACACTGAGTATCTTAATGCTAAAGTCTGTTTTCTTCTTCTGTGGTTTAGTCCATTGACTGTGGCAGAGCAATGTTGAGCTGCACATTTAAAACCTTCATATAACAATATAAATAATTCACTCTGAGCATCAACTGTTGATTTTCATCTTAGATTCCAAATCATGTTTTTTAAAAATGTTTTTTTAAAGTGATGAGAAAAATACATACTACAATGAAAAGTTAAATAATCTCTATTTTAACTATCAGACAATAACAAATATATTCAGAATTGTCTTTTAACAACATTTTAATGAAGCTTTGTGACATTTATACTGACTGAATATTTAAATTGTGAAGTTTCATCATTTATCCTTTATTCAGATTGAAGAGCTGCAGTTTGTCAGAGATCAGCTGTGCTTCTCTGGCCTCAGCTCTGAAGTCCAACCCCTCCCATCTGAGAGAGCTGGAGCTGAGTGACAACAAGCTGCAGGGTTCAGACGTGAAGCTGCTGTCTGAACTTGTGGAGAGTCCAGACTGTAGACTGGAGACTCTGAGGTCAGTAGTGAGTTGGAGTCAGTCCATGCTGGTTTCAGCAGTATTGTAATAAACACAGTCAGTATCAAAGTAAAGATCCAGCATTTCCTGCTTTCCTCAGTGAAGCTGTGAGAGGAGAATGGTGACAGGCTTCAGGATTGGACAGAAAGAGATAGAGGGGGAACAGTCAGCCAATCAGATGAGCCAGAAGCTTGTTGTGTTCGTGTGTTTGAGTTGAAGTGAAGACGACTGTTGTTGTTGTGTTCATGTCTACAGGAAGTAAAGCTGGATCACAGCTGACAGCATCACAGGATGTGTAGAGACAGCGGTCCTCATCCATCAGACTGTTGTAGCATCAAATCTTTGTTCTCTCATTTCAACACTAAAGAACTGATCAGTCCATCTTTGTCACAGCTCTCAGGTCTACGGTGGCCCTGAAGGTCAAAACACAACAACATTCCACAAAACATCAAACTGTCACCAGAGACTTGGGTTCTGTCCAATAACAAACAAGAACGCCGTCCCACCTTTTCCATAATCTGAAGTGTGGTTGTGTTTTGACCTTCAGGGCCACGGTACAGATCAGTCTGACTGAAGCCTGCAAATCACTGACTCTTATTTCAGAGAACCATGGTTACATTTAGTAACCACAGACCAGAACCTCTGCTGAAGTCCAGTAACCACAGCTGATGTTGACTGTTCAGTCTTTGTATGAACATGTAGGAGCTTTAACATCAAATATTTATCTGTCCATCTGTCTTTTGTTTTATCCAGATATTTTTAGAACAGACTCCATATTTACATATTTGTTATATTTAAAGTAGATGAATTATTCAGGTGTGACTGAGACTCTGGTTTTTAACAGCAGTCAATCATCATTAAAGTGTTTCTGCAGTAATGATGCGTTCAGGGACTCTGAGCAGTTTATTTCACTGTGTACTTCAGTGAAACCTGCAGAGTAAACACACTTGATGTGTCTGCAGGTCTGTGAGCTTCACTCCAACACGTTAACATGAGAGCTGAAAGGAAGCTGGCTACACTACACAGCCGCTCCACTTGTGGTTTGAACAGGACTGAAGTCCTGCTGGTCTTCATATCACTGACTGACAGCTGATGGAGGGAGTCTCTGTAAACACTCATTTATCACTTCTGCTGTCTCTCTGCTTCTCTCATCAGCTTGTGATCTCTGTCAGAGTGATGAGAAAGGTGGAGGTGTTCAGAGGATTCAGCTGTGTCCTGATGATCCAGAGAGGTGGAAGCAGCACCATCAGCTGGTGGGTGGAGAGGCTCTGACTGGGCGGAGAGGAGAGCTTCATCCAGCAGTGACTGACAGACCAATCACAACACGTGGAGATGACTGTCAGTGCTGCAGTGTGAACTGCTCTGAGATCAGCTCCACTGTCCAGTCCAGCATCATCCCTGTGTTCCTCTGGATGTGACTATAGGCTCGTTCGAGATGAACTGCGCCTCGCCTGGAAGGTGGACGAGACCAGGCGGCAGCAGCAGGGGGCAAAAAGCTGCAGTCAAGTCGGACAGTTTCCAGCTGCCTTCAAAAAATATACAGGAAGTCACAGAAATATTTACATCCTGTTAGAGCCATCTGTAGGCTACCTGTAGTTTTCAGAACACGTTCGGATAGCTATGGCTGAAGAAATTGCGTATGAATGACTGAATTAACAGTCCAAATGGTCTCACAACTACATATATAAGCTACACATGGGGAGGACAAGCAGCAAAGGTTTCTTATAATCTTTATTGATGTATTTATATTTGTAATTATATACAGTATATATGTGGGAATATGTGTGTATCTAGCATTGTATTCTATCCTTTGTTCTTTTTGTCTGCCTTGTAAAGCACTGATTGCTCATTTTGATAAGTGTTACATAAATAACCATTATTATTATTATTATTATTATTATTATCAACCACACAAAATATGTTTGTTAACAGATTAAACCTTCATTGCACAACATGAGATTCATATAATCTAGCATTAAATATAACAATTACACAGAAAATTAGGATTTTCGACAAAACGTAGTGTTTGTAGTCCTAACTAAGAGCCAATCAGCTCTTTGATCAGGCGACAGCCAGGCGTTTCCCATCATGCCCCGAGGTCTTGCAGTCGGTGGAGAGCAACTGCAGCGCCTGGCTCTAAAAAACTGCGACTGCCTTGATCTCGTGAGGTTATCCTTGCCGGCGCGTGCATGACGTCAGAGCAAGTCGGGATCAAGTTGGACACAAATCTAACCGGCAGGCATTGTGCGGTGGTCGCCGGTGATCGATTCTGCGCAGGCCTGGCTCATCTCGAACAAGCCTCGTGTCATCAGTGTATCTGGACTGCTGTGCTGCATCTGCCAAGGAGCCGTCACGTCAGGAGCAGACAAAATAATGAGTTAATTACTCGTTAAGAGAGACTTGATGTTCTCTGCAGTTAGGTGAGAAAAATATGTGCATATATCAGCGTCGCCTAAAAGGCAAAAATCCAATATTGTTCATCCGTTGTGTAAATCTACAGTCATTTAAAGTGTACACAGGTTAAACTAGTGTGAACTAGTGTAAAGTCTGTGTTTGTCTCTGTTTTTCTTTGTGTCTCACCTGCTCACTGTTGAATGACACAACTGTTGTTCATTTTCACTTTATCCTGAATCTTGGAGGCTGATGCCTCCCTTGTGTTTCTGTGTTTGTGTCCTCACCTATTCTCAAACTGTGACACTGTGGCTAAATCATTAAAAAAGCCAACATGTTTCAAACATCAGGTCTTCATCAGTGACCGTTACTGTACTTCAGTACGTTTCAGGTATCTGTACTTTACTTGAGTATCTCTGTGACTTTCCCTCTCTACATCTGAACACAAATATCTGAACTTTCTCCTCCTCACATTTTCAAAACGGGCTTGTTACTTTAGTTTGATGCATTTGAGGGGAATTATGGATTATTTTTATTTGGCGTCATCGCACGGCGCCTTCCCAACATCACGGGACCGATGTTGACCTATCAGTGCACATCACGCACGGCAGACGCAGCGAGACAAAACAAAGACGTAAGAAGACGTAGACAGACAGAGGGAGACTGGAATGGGGAGAAAAGGCGTGTTAGTGTCTCGTATCTGCAGAGATTTTCTTATTTTCTCACTTTGTTGCTGCTCGGGACGCTTTACCAACCCCAAATGTGGCTATTTGACGTCCTGGGAATGAGACTCAACAATCAACAATCTTTGTGGTGTGTTCAGGAACAGCTGGGACAAATCCTACTGATTCTACCTTTTAACTTTAATAGTCTTTGAATTCTATTAATATGACGTGAGCTTCAGTTAGCTTTGACCACAAATGTCCTTCAGAGAGAGACGTTGATACTCTGAGTACATTTCAGAGCCTGTACTCTATTACTTTTACTGGAGTAAAGAAGTTGAATCAGTATTTGTACTTTTACCAGAGTCTGTTTTTACACAAGTATCTGAACTTCTACTGGAGGAAACAATGTGTGGACTTTTGACTCCTCTGGATAAAATAAGACAGAACTTTATTGATTCTGAAGGAAATTCTTGTGCCAGAGTTGCTCAAAATTACAGTCACAAAAGAGTCCAAACCAAAGCACATTAGATTAATAGTTTAAAAAAGTCTCAAAATAGAATAACAATAAAGATCAGATCCATTTAGGAAGATGAGCCGTCACCTCTGCTGGCCGGGCCAAGACCACTTCCTGCTTCAGCCTGGTTGAACTTTGAGCGCAGGCCTGAACTCAGGCACAAATGGTGCTCTGTCTGAAAGGCCCAAAATTAAAGCTATGAAATGATAAACACATAAAAACAGAAATGTCTGCTGAGGAAGAAGGCTAAGACCTTAAATATAAATAATATAATAAATGGGTGCAACTTATCTTTTCTGCTCATTGTTCATATCAGGAGCCATAGTAGCGTAGAGTTGAGCGCACGTTACTTACAGTGCGATAAGTTGAGCACACGTTACATACAGTGCGTAGCTCCACTAGATCTACACAACACGGACGTCGACACCGGTGACGGGCTGATTGGCCAATCGGAGCTAACGTGCTAGGGAGGCCCTGGTGGAGAAGTGGTGGCTGGCACAACCGGACTGCGAATGGACAGGAGATGGCAGAAGGAAGTGACGGATCAGGAAGTGAGTTAGGGATGGAGCAAGGTGGCGGGAGAAATGAAAGTTGGAGTGAGGTGAAAGCGGGGAAAGCCAAGCAAAGAAAACACAAGAAAACGAGACAGAAAGGTAGAAGCTAAGAGTCGAGACCATCGGGTGGGAGGAAGTGGAGGACATCTTGAAAGGAGGGTCACCCAGTTCGCAGACACCATCACAATCATCAATATGGGGTGGGGGATCTTCATGGTCCTAAGTATATTGCAGTGGAATGCAAGAAGTCTTGTAACTAATGGGCAGGAGTTTAAGAAGTATATTTCAGATTTGCAGGACAAACCCAGTATAATTTGTGTTCAAGAAACATGGATGAGAATGCAATGGGATTTCATAGTGCATGGGTACACGGCAATAAGGAATGACAGGAAGACTGGGAAAGGTGGTGGGGTAGCCACTTTTGTTAAAGATGGGATAAGGTTCAATACTGTTCAATTAGGGAGAGAACACGAGTCCATAGCAGTAAAGATCTGGACGGGTAGATATGAGATAGCAGTAATTAATTACTATAACCCATGTAACAAATTAAGTGCAGATATATTGAATATGGTATTGGGGGAAGTGCAGGGGAAAGTAGTGTGGTGTGGGGATTTTAGTGCACATAGCACTCTTTGGGGGAGTGAGAGAACAGATGCAAACGGCTCAATAGTGGAAGAATTTATAGAGGATAAAGGGTTAGTGTGTATGAATGATGGGAGGGGCACGAGGTATGACTGTGTACGAAATAAGGAGAGTGTGATTGATTTAACCTTGACGTCAAATGAAATAGCTGGCGTCACTGACTGGGAAGTGCTGGGTGAAACATTGATGGGTAGTGATCACTATCCAATAAGTATTAAGGTTGGAGTAGAATTGCAGCAAAAGGAGGGAAGGAGGTTGCCAAGATGGAAAATTGATAAGGCCAAGTGGGACATGTTTCAGGCACTGAGTAGAAACAGTTTTGAGCAATTGCATGAAGAGGACGGGGCAGGTGTGGATGAGTGGAACCACAGAGTAGTCACAGCGGTAATACAGTCAGCTAATAAGTCGATACCAAAAGGATCAGGGTGCAGAAACATGAAAAGTGTGCCATGGTGGAATGACAGTTGTAGACTAGCAATAAGAGCACGGAATAGGGCATTCAGGCTGTTAAAGAAACATCACACATTGGAGTCGTTAATTCAGTATAAAAAATCGCAAGCAGTGGTTAGAAGGACAATTAGAGTAGCTAAGCGTACATGCTGGAGACAATATTGCAGTGGGATAGGTCGGGAGGTACAGTTGTCAGATATTTGGGGAATGATCAGGAAAATGAGTGGAATAAGAAGGAGCATAACAATCCCGATGCTGACAAATAACAACAGAACAGCGGTTAGTGGGTTAGAAAAGGCGACGCTATTGGCTGAAACAATGATTAAAGTACATAGTTCAGATAATATCTCGGCAGAAGCAAAGCAGCAAAGGACTACTATGCTGGCACAAAATACCTGGGTAAACAAGAAAAAACTTGCAACAGAGGATAATCTAGATCTACCCTTTAATATGTATGAGTTAAGGAGGGCCATCTCCAGCACCCGGCAGTCAGCGCCAGGGAAAGATGATATATGTTATTGTATGTTAGATCACATTGATGATAGGTCATTAGAGGTAATATTGAAGTTATTTAACAACGTATGGGACTCAGGGGAGGTTCCAGGTGCGTGGAAACACTCGGTTATAGTGCCAATTTTAAAACCAGGTAAAGGCGTGTCAGACCCATCAAATTATAGACCAATTGCTCTTACATCCCAATTAGGGAAAACTATGGAGAAGATGGTAACAGAGAGGTTGATGTATGTCCTAGAGAGTAGAGACCTTTTTTCTTCGTATCAGAGTGGGTTTCGTAAAGGAAGAAATACAATGGACTCAGTACTGAGTTTAGAGTCAGATATTAGGAAAGCACAGACAAATAAAGAGATAGTGGTGGCGGTGTTCTTTGATATAGAAAAAGCGTATGACATGTTGTGGAAAGAAGGCCTGCTAATCAAACTGGATAAGATGGGAGTGGGAGGGAAGTTATACAACTGGGTTTTGGGCTTCCTGTTTGGGAGAACTATAGAGGTAAGAGTAGGGACAGAATATTCACCAGTGTATAAGGTTGAAAATGGAACGCCACAAGGGAGTGTATGTAGTCCAGTATTCTTTAACTGTATGATTAATGATGTATTTGAGGAGGTGGGTGGAGGAATAAGTAAATCATTATTTGCTGATGATGGGGCGTTATGGGTAAGGGGGAGAAATCAAAAATATCTGCAAAAGAAACTGCAGGTAGCAGTTGATAAAGTGGAGCAGTGGGCAAATAGGTGGGGGTTGGGGTGCAGTCACTTTTCGGCAGGGCCTGCCGAAAAGTGACTGCACCCTGTAACTCTGGATTGGGAGGGGTTACATTCTCTGTCTTTTCAGCATTAATAGTAGAGGAAACCAGGTGCATGTACAGTGAATTTGGTCAATATCACTCCTTGCAATAAGGACTTACAGGGTGCAGTCACTTTTCGGCAGGGCCTGCCGAAAAGTGACTGCACCCTGTAACTCTGGATTGGGAGGGGTTACATTCTCTGTCTTTTCAGCATTAATAGTAGAGGAAACCAGGTGCATGTACAGTGAATTTGGTCAATATCACTCCTAGCTATCCAGAGTTACAGGGTGTAGTCACTTTTCGGCAGGGCCTACCGAAAAGTGACTGCACCCTGTAACTCTGGATTGGGAGGGGTTACATTCTCTGTCTTTTCAGTATTAGTAGTAGAGGAAACCAGGTGCATGTACAGTGAATTTGGTCAATATCACTCCTTGCAGTAAGGACTTACAAGGTGCAGTCACTTTTCGGCAGGGCCTGCCGAAAAGTGACTGCACAGTGACACAGTGATATTGACCAAATTCACTGTACATGCACCTGCAAACACAGAGAATGTTATGCAGAATGTAAAGGCAATCCGTTACAGTTAGCCTACAGTTCTATATATACTGCATTATTGTATTCACAATTATGCTCTTAAAAGTACAAGTTATCCACCTCTGACAGCACTTACTAATTTCTCAGTATGTGTTATATGATTGCTATCTAATGTGACGTGGAAACACTCCTGCATTCTTTTCTGCATTGATTTCCTAATCCTCGTTATAAAATCACTGAAACGGGGATATTGAATTATGACTTTATTTATAGATCAAAGCGGTGTAAAATCACATTGCAACAACGATAACAACAACAACAACAACACTAAAAGTGGCAAGGTAAAGCACCTCTTCACTTGGGCTACAGGACTGCACAGTAAAAACAACATGTCTCTGGTGCTGCTCTGCCAGCTGACCCGGAGCAGACCTGCGCCCACTTCCTCTGAACTGATGCGCGTTCCCGTCGGGGGCAGTCGGTTTTCGGCACTACACCTGAACGATGTCCCGACAGTAACGCAGTCGTTACCTGACGTACACAACTTTACAACCAAATATAAATGCTGTTTTATAAACATCTCCACCTGCGCTTCTGCTGAGGACGCCGCGAGAGCTTTCCTGATGTTCAGGTGAGCAACGCTACATGAATACACACGTTTAAGAGGCAGCGAGCGCGCTGACAGCTAACATGCTAACATGCTAACATGCTAACTGCATATGCTACAGCAGCTGTCAAGCTAGCCTTTGGCCTAGCGTTAGCAAACCCCGGGTCAACGTTAGCTTGACATTAACTAGTGTTGCTTCACGTTAAACGGACGAACTAATAGCATCACTGTCAGGAATGTGAGTTTATTTTCATTTAGCGACATTTGAGTATTAGCGAGTTAGCTCACGTTAGCGTAGCTGTTAGCTAGGTGGGGAGGGTAGCTAACGTTAGCTCTGCGAAACAGAAAGTTAAGGAGCCCTTGATGAAGCAAAGTCGTCCGCATGAGGTCATAATAAGTACTTTATGTATCTTAATTTAGCTTCATAAACGAGCATTATTGGGAAACTTAATTTTACGTGTATAGTTTTGGGCCGAAACCGCAAGTCTGTGTTTACATGAGGGCGTTTCCAAAACTGTCAACAGAGCAGCGCATGTCAAGTTGCAGCAGCACCAAACTGCATGTCTATTATATTATATTAATGTGTACGAGCTACAGCTTTGTAATACTGTAAACAAGCCGTGTCAGGTGTGTGTGTGTGTTGTGACAGCGCTGTGTGTCTCTCTGCAGTATGGCAGGCTCTGGAGAACTGGACTGTTCACTGAATGCACCGGCTCCCTCCAAGCTGATAGAGGAAGTAGGAGACACCTGTGCTGCAGACACCTCCAGCTCCACCAGCACCCCCGAGTGTGCCATCTGCCTGCAGAGCTGCATCCACCCCGTGCGCCTGCCATGCTGCCACGTCTTCTGTTTCCTGTGCGTGAAAGGTGCCTCCTGGCACAGCAAGCGCTGTGCTCTCTGCCGGCAAGAAATCCCGGAGGACTTCCTGGAGCGGCCGGTTCTCCTCTCACCTGAAGAACTGAAAGCAGCAGCTGCGGGGGTGAGCCGGAGTATAGGGGCCGGGGGCGTTTCCCGTGGAGACTTTGCCTGGTACTATGAGGGGCGCAACGGCTGGTGGCAGTATGATGAGAGGACCACCCGGGAGCTGGAGGAGGCTTTCTCCAAAGGCAGGAAGAGCACAGAGATGCTGATTGCAGGGTTCCTTTATGTGGCTGACCTGGAGAACATGGTGCAGTATCGACGGAATGAGCACGGCCGCAGACGCAAGATAAAGCGTGATGTTGTTGATATCCCAAAGAAGGGAGTTGCGGGATTGAGGATAGATCCTGAACCTGTCCCCATTCCTGCTTTGCCGGCTGTCACCCCAGCTGCAACAGAACGCGTCAGCTCAGCTGATGGATCGGACAATGCAGGTCAAACGCAGCCTTCAACCTTTGGGATTTTGGCGTCTCTTCCCCCTGTTAGACCTCCAACACTCCTGGGGCGGCATCTTCCCAGTCCCCTTTCTCCCTCACCCTCGACCCTGGAGGAGTCTCTCTCCCAGCTCCTAATCAGCCAGCCACTGGGTGAAGAGGTGGAAGGAGACGACGAGCTGCAGACGTATGACTATGCATCCGGCAGCAGTGAGAGTGAGGAGGAACAGGAGCGTGAGAGAGCAGAAGCAATGCCACGCAGAAGACAAAGGCATGGACCGCTAAGAGAGAGCCAGCCAACCAGAATGCCTCCGAGGGGCGGGCCCTCCAGCTCTACGCTCAGTCTCCGCTCTCGTAGTCCTGATGGACAGTGCACTGTGACAGAAGTGTGACGACACTGGACAGTGGTTCTGATCTACTGATGACAATTCTTCAGCTTTTATCGGTTAGCAAAAAAAGTTAAGAAACCTGTATGCATCTTTCCCACAAAACAAAAAATACCTGATATGTGTTGTTGCTTGTTCCACTACGTGTGTTTCCCCCATCGATCATGTGCCAAATATCATCCTGATCTACATTTAAACAGTTTTTTTAATAATAAAAGCTAGTCTCAGCCAACATTATAGTTCATGCAAGGGTAGTTTTGCTTTGCTCTCAGCAACAAGCTATGTAGTGAAGCATAAGAAGTCGACTTCATGCTACGTGTTGTCCAAAAACTACCATCTGTCGCTGCCTTTACATCCCTTTATGACATAGCAATACAACCTCTTTGAAATCTTATTTGTTCTGAACTTTTAGCTCATGGTTAACATGGCTGATATTTTTGTATGTTTTTTTTCCCCTCAATTTTGGACTGATGGTCTAAAAATCAAGTTTAAATGTAGCACCTTATGCACCAGTTCCAGAGGGGTTATACTGGTTGCTTTTTCCTGCTTTGCTGATGAGGTTTTTTTGAAGTTAATAAGTTTTAATCAGGACGTAATTAATTACTATTTAAACTGGAGTTTGTGTGTGTATGTGTATGTCTAAGTGTGTGAGGGGGAGGAAGACTGTATTCCCTCTATTTCAGTGTAAAAGTCCTTTAATAATGGCGTGTGCTTGTGTTGTTGTGAGCGTTGTTGGGTGCTGAAAAGCTACTGGCAGAACCACTGGAAAGTATTAGGCTGTGTATGCAGAGACACATTTGGATTTCTATTTCTTGTCATCGTATTCTCGATAGGACCACTATCGGAGCGCTGGCAGTGACATGTACTTGGACGAGCGCGAGCTGTCCTCACATACTCTGTTTTTTTTGTTCCCTTCGGGCTCCAGCTGCTTTTATTTTAACTGTCAACTTTTCACTGTTTGTGTCTTAAAATCTGAACGGCCTGAAACAAACCTCTGTCTGTGTGGTGTGGCCTCTGTGGTGTTCGGCAAGTTATTAAAGGTGTTTATCTCTAATTTAAAATCATATTTTTTGGCTGATGTTTCTTTTCTTTCGTGGAGGAATGCACAGTTGAATACATTACAGAATTATAAGAAGACAGTGGAAACAGAAGTGGCTCTTTAGGTCTGTAGGTAATGTGTGTCCTGATGTTAGGGTGAATGCAGTGTACCTTAAGAGTCCACAGGAGGGAGCTGTTGCACTTTATCCCTGAGGGCTCCACATGCTATTATGTAGTCCCATTGAGATATGTTTGTGTACACAGTGCATAACACTAAATCTTTTAACTGTGTTTAAAGCATATTTTTTGTCAATTTAAAGGAATAATTTGACATTTTCAGAAATACACTATTGCTAAAATTAGATGCAGAGATCAGCAAGAGAGCAAATAAGCTTTTCTTTAATACCTCTTACCTGCCAAGTCCAAAACATTAACAAAAACAATCTTAAAGGTACCACAATAGTTACAGACACACTTTTCCTGATTTACGTCTTTAAGACTTTATTTCTGATCAGTTTGATGTCGTTAGGAAGTTCACCTTGGACGATTAACAGTGATTAAAGCCTATGTTAGATTTTAAATTGTGTGTTGTACAACTAACCTAAGAGCCTGGATGTGTCACAGATTGTTTTATTTGATTGTGATGTGGCCCTACCACTCGACAAAATAAGTGTCCTACAGGCTTATTAAAGGTGATGGAAACACCTCAAATATTTATGTGAACAACTTGTGACCCAGTTCTTGCATAATATTTTATTACAGTGTTAGTTTTGTTGTTCAGTCTCGGCTGGTGCATAAAACACCAAAATCAAAGCTCAGGGCCAATGTCTCGTTTATTATCCAGTTAATGTTAACTGACATGTTTTTGTGATTCCCTACAAATAAATCAGATCATCTACTAAACTTATTTATCTTCTGACAACACGAGCAACATTTTTTTTCCTCGATCCTCTCCCATACAACAGTGGCTATTTTTAGCACCTTGTGGTTTTGGTCTTGTGTAATACTGCTAGGAGGCGCCGGGGCCCTGTGACTGCCTGCTGCACAGTTACCGTGCTGATTTAAGTATTTTGGCTTCTGAATGTTCAGGTTTATTTCAGGTTTGTGTTCAGATGACATAAAACTAAGAGCATTGCCACCAACGCAGCTGAGCTGCAGCAATTGCCAACAGAAGAAAACCACAGGCTCAGTGTGTGCCGTTGGAGTGTGACTTGAATTAGAAACATGGCTTAATGAGCCAGAGTTTGGCGAGTGTCCTTTCAGAGCTTCCATGTAACTGTGTGTACGCTAACTTCAGTGACTAGGGTGGTGAAATGTGTAAAAGAAATATGCTCATCCCCCACAACACAACCATTGTTAGTACTTTTAAATGAATGTCTTGCCCGCATGGCATTGTTTGGCCATCAACTGACTTTATGTTTGGGATTGTTAAGCTGCCCTTGAGAAACTTGCATTTATCTATTACGGCTGTTCAGTTCTCACTCGTACATCTCTGTCCAAAGAAGGATTTAACTAACAGCTGCCACCAACAGGCTTCTCGTTTTGTTTCCCTTAACATATTGTGTAAGTAATACCTTATTGTTTCCCTCATCTGTTAAGTCTCTTATAAATAAAGATCCAAAATAAATAACATTTTCATGGCGTCTGTGCAGCCTTGTTTATTCACTGTGTCACCCCGTTAGCACGCTGATAGCCTTCAGGGCATCAAATGCTACTAGTAGCTGGTGAATCACAGGGCAGATATCATTACGACTCAATGGTGTAAACTCTCCGACCCTCATCAGGTCCCAAAGGCAAGAGAGGCTGTTGAACCTGAAACTTTCCACACATCTTACTATATTGTTTTTCTCTGGGTCAAGAGCCCTGATCGCTTCTAGCATTTCTACCTCCTTTTGAATGATGTTTTCATCACTGTCTGTGTGGCTCTTCACTGCCAGACACACACATCTTTTTGTACTTTGTGCTCTTTCCTTGGCTGCATGAACGAGGCGGACCACATACAGAGACACAAGATAAAAGTTTAATGTGAGCTGGAGTCAGTGCGTGCGTCCACTGTGACAGGCCGCTGGAACAACAGACACAGAAGACTGTCTTTGTTTTGCAGGAGGGACTGACAGTCAGGAATGAGACCCAGAGTTCATGGAGAAGGTGCATCGTTACTGAGTGGACAATGAGGATGATGATGATTTTTGGAATTAACTATAATAAAACCAGTCGATCACACATCAACACAACAATCAAACGCCAACAACTAAACAATGTACAAACCAGATTGACACAAATTGAGAACTGAAAGAAGGAAAACACATCGACTAAGTACACAAGAGGTGAAACTAATCAGGGCAATCACTAAGGCGGGAAAACAAGACAAAGACAGGAAGTAAAACAGCATCAGTGAAACTTTCAAAATAAAATGGGAAATTACTGAACGGAAAACCCCAAACCATGAAAGTAATACGAGGAAATCACTTGAAAGTTAAAGCTGTTTTCCACAAACTGTTCGAATTATTACTTGTGCTGCAGTCAAAACATCACACACACTAACAAAGTGTGATATTTGTCCGGTAAAGAGCTCAGCAGCAGTCCTGTACACATAAACATTAAAAGCGTGTTAAGTGGGGCATCGCTGTAACATGCAGCAACGCTGAGGGAGGGATTTATATATCATGGAAACATAGACTGTATTTAGATTGAACATGTATAGAGCAGCATGGGGACATATAGGGACATGAGACATGTGTGAAGGACAACAACAAGAGGAAGACCCGAAACATGATGATGTTCACAAAGGAACATTGTGTCTGAGTTAAAAGGAGAGTGCGTGTCTCAGCATGCGTGGTAGCATGTTGGTGACTGCGTCTGGTCTGGGCATGCAGTATATGATAGGGCCACAGACAGACCGACAGACAGACGGACGGGAGACAACACTACTATATGTTTTCAGACACATAGCTGCCCTTTAACTCCCTCATACGTGCGATCATATCCTGGTCAAATGCCTCCTGTAGCCTTCCTCTTCACACTACAGAAAAAACACACACTGTGTCTAATAATCCCTCCACAAATAGTCCCGTCACACTCACATCTTTCGCCACGGCGAGGCCCACCGAACAGCACTGTTGTTGTGTGGATTATTTATGACCTTGTTTTTGTTGAACAAGGTCCACCGGTCATGTCTATAAGGTGTATATGTTGTTATAAAAGCTGTCTAGGTATTGATGCAGCAGCTACCGTATTTAAAATTATTTGGATGCTGTGCATGTTGCGCCTGTACATTTATGTGCAGTATGTCATCGTTATTTCTAACCATAATGCAGAGATTCACAGACGGGGTATCTCACCCCTGCAGGAGCCAGGAATGACCTCACCCCTACTGTAACCATCATCGACCTCACACCATTAGAGCCTATCAAGTGACACGCCTTGCTAAGCCGGGCGCTACTGAACCATTTATAACAGCGGTCGCGTCATTACTATGATGACTTCTAAAATCATAAAGTTTATATCATGGGCATAATCCATCTCTAAATACGGCACCATACTGTATGCCTGTCTGCTATTTAAAGAAGACTGTAACAGGTGAGATGTAAAAATGGGAAAGGAGGTCACTTTATTACAGACACTGGAAGTTGAAAGTATTCATATTCATGCATGTACAGAAATGTTCTGCAGGAATCCCAGCACATAAGAGCCTGTTAATGTCAGACTTGTCAAAGTGCATTCATGCTGTAAACATGATTTTCCACTAAATGTGTCAAGAAGTGTCTCCTGGTGGGACTGGGGGACATAAACACAAAGCTGTACTGTTGACATCAGGCAGGATGAAATCATTAAATGCTATGACAAACTACAGTACATGTACAAACCCTTTACCTGCACTGGAAAACTTGAAAAGACAGTGAATACAAAGCGTTTCTTGCTCGTAACGTGAAAATTGTCTTAAATCAAGCCCCGTTTATCTCCCTGACATGTTACTTTCTGGGTGATCGTGTTGATTGTGTCATCTATTAAGTGCAATGAGATATTTTGACTATAAATTAGACAAGTATATCTTAGAAGATTTTGTGTAATTGATCATTTGGATCTGTAACCACCTCCTCCACTTCTCTGACACGGACTGCTTACAGGCCCACACTGAGAAGATTCATGACACTTTTATGCTTCTACGGTAAATATAAAGCCAGACCGTTGAGCTTAATTTAGCAGTTTTTAGCTTGGCTTAGCTTAGCATAAAGACTGGAAGCAGGCGCAGAGCACTCGTACGGAAATGGCAAGGTGTTTCCCCTTTTTATCAGTCTTTATGCTAAGCTAAGCTAATTTCCTGCTGGCTCCAGCCTTATTATTAGCATACAGACATACTGTAAGAGTGGTACTGATTTTCTCATCTGCCTCTCGAAAGAAGTGCACACGTGTATTTCAAACAATGTCAAACTATTTATTTAAAATTCAAAGAGCAAGTGAAGGAACAAGCGTTTAAAATGAGAGTGAGACTGAGTTATTTTGTTGTCAGGACCCCTGCAGGCTTCTGTGCTCTCATCTTTCCCTTTTCAGACAGAGTCAAGGACACTTTCTCCCACTGATGCAGACAAACAAGAATATATCTATCTAGATATATCAATACTGCAGCTCCAGTTTTCATAAGTCAAAGAGTACAAAATCATATTGCATCATCCTTTGACCACATGATTGATAAAAATTAGCTTGCAGAACTGTAATCTTCTTGAAGTTAGGATCTATTGCAGGGCTGTTGTTTTAGGTTGCATTAGTTTTAGCTAAGTGTACCATATAAACTGCCAAGTGGTAACTGAGTGAAGTGTGGATGTGCGGACTGCCTTTATGATAAGTACGCTTATCGGGGTAATCATCACGCTCATCGTCACCTTGAATCACCACGGTGAAAACAACAAAGGCTCAGTCGGTCACATCATCACCAGGTATTTCAGGATTTTTGTCAACCGCTCCCACGTGCTCCACCCGAGTTTCTGTGTATTACGGGGGGAAGACGTGACAGTCCTCCATTAGCTCTGGATCTCATTCCAGCCTGTCAGTCGCTCCCGCAGAGCAAAGACACCCAAGAAAGATCTGTTGTGTGTCTGTTGTTCCCCTCAGCCCGCCACGTGAATGCAACCTGCTGACTCCAGCTTACATTTAACTTTTTATCCTTTATCTTTTGTATCTGGTCTGCTTTATTCTTGTCCAGCCAAGGAGAGGGTATAAAACGCAGATGCACAAACATGAACGTGAACATCAGGATTTATTGTAATGATCATTATCGGGTCAAACTAAGGACATTAGTGCTAATTAGCAAATGTTAGCATACTGACACGCTGAACTAAGATGTGTTGTGTGTGTTCCAACTCAAAACCGGCTGTATTTCTACTGGACCAGTAAGTAACAAAACCTGATTACTTATACCAACCAAGTGTTTCACGGGTGGGATTCTTACAGTTGTTTTTTGCTTTGGACGGTAACCAGGGATGCCAGCAGTAGCTATGTTGCTAATGCTGTGTTTGTGACAGCAGCGGCAACCGTAAAATCACAGGGAAATGTTTGTGTTTACTGATATTTATTAAGTATACATAGTTTCAATTCCATGACTGTGCTAAACTACGGCATGCTGTCATTGTCACATGTTAGCATACTGATGTTAGCATTTAGCTAACATGCACACAGAGCTGCTCACATTGCTGTAGACTCTTATAGTCGTCAATGATCTGTATTTCCCTGTGCTTTGAGTGTGTGTGTGTGTGTGTGTGTGTGTGTGTGTGTGTGTGAACATGTTTGCGTGGGCCACAGGCCAGACGTCGTGCCATGTAGTCGCTCCCAGCAGACCACTTCACTGAAACCAAATTAAAATTGGTCATTCGTCACACGATAAATAGACCACTATAGTCACCTCTGCCGGGCAACACCAGCTAATCCCACGAGAGCACCCCGCTCTTGTTTTGAAAGGCGAGCCTCACGGGTTGTCTTTCAAAGTGGAGATATTTGGGCCCCATTCTATTTTAATGGAGGGGTCTGAAATTCTCAAGAACCCCTTTAGGGTCCTCCCGGCTGTCCTTGATGGTCCCACCTCTCGTACTGCTACACTCATCAAGCGGCATTTGAGATGGCCGATTCAATGGATGGACGCAGACGCAGTGACAGTTGGGACATGTGGACGAAGATAGAGCGAACAGGACCGTGACACTAGCCGCGGCCCAACAGATGGGACGTTTTGTACTTTGCTGATAAAGTGGGTGAAAATGGAAGTGTAGACTGGTGGGATTTAAAAGTACACCTCTGGTCTAACAGGGTTGACCCTTAAATTCATAACTTAAGCCGTCAACACTCCCAGTAGACAGACGACAGCGTAGAAATCCATGATACAGGTGCTCGAGAGGACTAGGCCCAGAAACTATTGCAGCTGTGTAACTCTGACAGAGGGATAACTTTCTTTGATCTCATTTAATATCTTTAAAATCTCATGTATTGTTTAAAAAAGGGGTGTTTCTTGTATCCGAGTAGCCAAAAGTCATACTTGAGTTAAAGATCTCAAGCATCTAATATGACATGTACTTAAGTATCTAAAGTAGTTTTCTTGCAATACATGTACTTAAGTATCAAAAATACAAGTAAAAGTAAATTAAACATTGATTACATGTATGTATAAACTGTACTTGACTTGGCGTTGATGTTGTCGGCACTGGTGTTTACGGCCAGGCCACTTATCGGATCTGATAGTCAGCAGTTTATCAGAATCAGTGTTTTGTTTTTTTTCTATCTGATTGAGGATAAATAAGTTAATAAAAAATGTGCTTTGATGGCTCTGATGCAGCAATCTGCAATGTAACTAGTAACTAAACTTGTCAAATAAATGTCGTAGAATAAAAAGTACATTTGCCACCAGATGTGGTGCAGTGGAAGTATAAAGTAGCACAAATTTAAAATATTCAAGTACACGTATGTCAAAGTTGTACTTAAGTAGTACAGTACAGTAGTTTTGTCCTTAGAAAGGACGTTCAACACCAAAACATCATAAAAGGCTGCAGAACAGGTGTCCATCTGCCCGGCTCGCTTGTGAAACCAGGCCCTCACATGTCCGGTGCAGGTGGATGCCGGTGAGGGAACTTCCTTTGAGAGTAGCAGAAAAATGCAAACACTGTAGAACTTAAAAGTACACTGACATGCATGCTGTGTGAGACATGCAAACATCTTTACACTATTAAGTTTTTTACAAGAGAAGACGTTCTGTATAACGCAGAGAGATGGGCTGGATAACCCTGTTAAACAGCTGTAAAACAGCTCAGTTTCGGGTCGTATGGTCCCCCTTTACGTTTAACCTCTGGAACAGGGTGGTCCTGTCACTCTCCGGTTTGCATTTTTGTGAGACACACACACATTACAAGTGGCAGTTAACCATCTATTTTGAGTGTGTTGCAGTAGCAACTGACACATGCTGAGGATTTCAGTGTGGACCCCCATGAGCAGCTCCAATGAATGAGAGGCTTGTCATGACTGGAGATGCGGCGCAGGGGGCAGAGGGCACAGGACAGGGGACAGGTGGACGTGGGCGAGAAGAGGCAGGAAGGAACGTGAGATTCACACGTGCCTCAGACAGCCACGAAGACATTATGTCAGCCACCGGGGGCTCATTCAGACACTTGTAACGCTCATAATCACGCATGTATAGGAGATAAATGGAGCTTACATGAATATGGGCCTTTAAGTCTGTCTAGCAACTGAATGCAGACAGCACGTCTCTGTCAAGTGAACTCTGAATCGTGAGAGCTAAATAAACCCAGCTGTGGCCGATATGTTTCACATCCAATATCATATAGAGAGGTTGTTGTGATACTAATGCACCAGTAGTGAAAAATGATACGCAATACGTCTTTCAATACTGTGGAAACCTCGACTGTGAACCTTATATCTGCCATGTAAGAGGGATTCTGCTTAGATATGGTGGTTAAAGAGACACTATGTGGTTGTGAAGAAGAAATTCAAACTCATAATTTTAATATTTACAATATTAATGAGGTAATGGTACAAACTCAGAAATATTATTTTTCATAACTGAATAAACAAGCTGTTCTCCAGAACACTGTTTGAAGATAGAAAGGTGGCAGGGTCCGCCACATGTAAACAAAGTAAAACAGCATGAAACTGTGTTGTCCTTTAAGGTCAATTTGTTTATTTAGTTTGTTCAGGCATAAAAAAATCAGTCAATCTTCTTCTTCCGATAAAAATTGCATCCCCGAAACTACATGGTGCACCTTTAACAATGAAAAAGACAACTCCCATGATCCCTCACTACCACAGTGTCATCAAACTACATCTTTTGTTTTCATTGTTTTGACTGAGGAATTAAATATTGTGCGCTTTGAATCCGCTCAGAACAGCCTTAACGTTTTATAACAAAGTAAATGTTTGACGTTATTTAATTGAAAGGCGATCAATGAAACACAACAGACTTATGTTAAAGTCAATGTGTCATTAATTAATAGCTTGAAATCTACAAATCTAACCAAACAGTGAGTGATCAAAAAACTTTTCACTCAGCACTGAAACCACAGGTGTGACTGATAACGTTAATGCGGGCCCAGTTCCGTTAAGTCAGCCATTCCCCTCGTTATTTGATTAATTACACCTGCGCTTTTTCTGCTACTGCTTATCAATATATCTGCTGTGAAAAGCCCTTTTTATAACATGATACCCCCAACTGTCTCCTGGCTACAATACCTGCAGCTGATATTAACTACAAATGTTGAACATGTCGTTCACTGGTTAATGTCCTTGCTGACATCACAGGACATAAATGTACGTGGGTGTCCTCATATGTCTGGGATGGTCGTGCACACACACACACACACACACACACACACACACACACTAACACATATATACTCTTGTACTAACTCATTCAGAAGGGCAGATCAGCACCCTTGCCACGATCAAAGCCATGAGAACAGATCAGGCTTGTACTCAGATGTCATGAATAAGACATCAGTGTGTGCAGATGGCGATACATCTTGAACGTGTATGTGTGTGTTTGGAGGATTTCTTTAAATTAGGAACACCTGCACATAAAATCTTATTATAAGAGTTGCATCATCCAGCAGAGATACTCCTAGAAGTCGTCAGTGCCGTGATGCAAAGCTAGTTTTTAGTGGGTGTTTCCTCCTCCGGGTGTCTGAGTGGGTGTGATAACTTGGTCTGCTGACGTCAGGGGAGCCATGGCTACAGTTCAGCTGTCTGCTCTTGTGTTCCCTGTTCTTTCTCTCTCTGTCATCTGTCTGTTTCATCTCTCATGAATAGCCTGTCCAGTGGAGAACATGCTGTGCCAAGCTCCGCCATGATGTGTCCGTCTGCACAGCTGTGTGTCCTCAGTCGGAGAAGCAGGGAAAAAGAAATACACAAAAGATCATTTGTAGACTTTATGCTGCGGATCTTCTGCTGGACTGTTCATGCAGGCGGCTTAAGCTGGGGGCCTGATGAGGACAGTGAGTGGTGGCCAACAGGACGCCTTGTTAAAATACCCTCATGCAGTCCAAGTAGGTGCCAACCTGTAAGACGGGCTCTCATTTACACACAAGCATACTGAGAGGTGAGACAGGAAGAGGCAAGGAGAGGGGGAGGGGGAAAAAAGGCATTGTAGAGAAGAAGAAAGGTAATAAAATGAAATACAAAATCATTATTTAACTGAAAAAATGCAGGAAATTGACTAATTAATAGAGTTGGAAAGAGGACAAAGCTCTGTCATTAAGAGAGCAAACGAAATCCCTAATTTGTCATCATTTGATCAATATTACATGCTTGATGTCTCATTGGCAGGCAGAAATAGCGATGGGCGAGATGAAAGAAAGAGAGCTAGGGAGACAGAGAGAGGAACCAACGCCCCCCCCCTCCCACTCTTTATTTATACCCCCAAAGACAGCGGGCTAAGATTTCTGGCACCAAAACACACGTCACGCTTGCTATTTCCGTCTGAGGTGCCACATAGCACCGAGAGGTTGGGTGACAGAGCTGAGGCATCATGGGGCCAAAGGACTTCCGTACACCCAACCCAGCCTTTACATGACATTTCACACTCTGGCCACCTCTGCCAGAGGAGAGTGTGTACATGAATGTGCGGCATAGCATGTGTACAGAAAAAATGTATACTCGGCGAGGAAATCACAAAATGTGTGTTTTTGTATAATTTAAAGTTGTGTTTCCAAGTGTGCATGTGTGAAACTGAGAGTGTTTCCACATCTTCGGCAGGGCAGGAGGTGTCAGGGAAGTCTTATGAGGCGAGAAAGACACAGAAGGAAAGCTGATCCCTGATGCTACAGAATCACTGTGCTGCACACTGGATATCCTGCTAACGATGGCTAACGTAACGGCTTTTGTGCAGCATTAATGCGCTTCGTTGTGACAAATGATTTAAAACCACACAATCAAAGTACTGTGTCAAATATAAACCTCAAGAATCGATTATGTTTTCGTTCTCCTGCAGTTCCTTAGTTATGTTCTAACCAGTCGATGTGTTGAAGTCGGTGGACAGTTAGCTCGTTTGCAAACGGCGACTGACACGACTTGAGCTGCTGTTGCGCTGGCATGCAGGGAGCTGCTGGTATCAGATATCCATAGGCTTGACATGCAGTAAATCATCATTACCCTGCTTTACGAGCCGCCATTAACGGAACAATACAACGCAATGCTGCAAAAGAAAGAAAGAGACCAGAGTCTGTATGTCAAAGCACTGTCATATTTATTACCAAGAAAAAAAAATTACATTAAAGGCATATCATAGTCATTTGTCACAGCTGTTATTTGAACATCTTAAATAGATTACTTTGACAGTTGGATACGGTAAAACACACTGTTGTTGACAGTTAGCAGGTTGCTGCTGGGAGCACAGTTGCGACTTAATCTCCTCCAAGTGGTTGCCAGGTTGAATTTGATTCAACCTGGCAACCGTGAGGATTAAACACAGGAGCATGCACCCTCAAACTAGGGGCTGCATGCAGAATCTCGTTATACAGAAAACACCTGAAATTGGATACAAAAAATAAAAGGAGAGTGGATAAAGGGAACTGCAACAAAGCAACATGTCGATGTGTTGGCAGAGGTTCAGCACAGAAGAAGCAAAAAGCCACAGCAACACTGGGGAACGTCGTGGATGTGTTTCATCTCGAACTCGGCCTTTTTCTTGGCAACTCTCGTGAAGCGTTGTGTTGAGCAGAAAAGTCCTTACTATTTACACAGGGAGAGGGTTTTCCAAGAGGAAGGGAACAAGCTTTATTGAAGTGGAAAGGTATCACATGATGACAGTCTCAGTCTGAAGAGAATAGGAAACGAGAGGCCGGTGCTTCAAGGCAGGACTTGGGGTTCTGGTCATGGGGCTCGGGGGGCGAGTAAGGGGACTTGGGGAACGGTACATCGGGCCTGATGGGGCGGTGATCCTGGCAGTAGGGGTGCGACTGGCCCATCTGGAGGGAGGTCGCTGGTTGGCTGGCCGTGCAGGACGAGAGAAGCTCTTGTTGGTTGTGGCTTGGGACAACTCGACTGGGTTTACCTGGATGGACACAAAAACACATGTCAGCTCATCCAGTATCAGTTCAATTGGTTGCTTTCGTAGAACTGATGCTGAACTTCATCAAATAACGAGGTAGAAAGAAACCTACCTGCTGTGGATCCTGTCTGTAAGCTGTGTGTCCCGTTCTGGGACTGGAGCTGTACTCGTGTTGGATCTCCAGCATGTCCAGCAGCTCGATAAGTCCTTCATCCCCCACTCGGCCACAACCAGGCAACTCCTGTCCCCTTAACCCTCCCCTGTGGATCTTCTGAGCTCCAGAAGAAGCTGATGAGACCTTGTAGTCCATTTTGGGCTCCACATGTTGGAGTGCAGGCTTCCTTGCCAGTGCTCCATCTCTGTCAGCCCCGCTGTTAGCCCTGGGTCTAATCTTTGGGCTTCCCGCCACCTGTGATCTCCTGTGGGATTGCTGAGGACTCCGCTGGGACCCTTTAGATCCGCCGTAGCCTCCTCTGTGATCTTTTTGGTTCTGCCTACCAGAGTCTGATACTAACCCCCATTCTTGGCCGGGCTCTAACTCTGCTGTCAGCACGTCACAATCTGCTTGGCATTTCTGGGTAGGCACACGCACGGGCGCCCTGCCGGCGACTGCAGTGGCTCCCAGAGCTCTGCGCTGACAGCCAGGGGTGGGGCACTTTGGCTCCGGGGCCAGTCCCTGATGGGTCACCACCCCTGATTCGGTGAGCATTTTGCCCTCGTTTTCTTGAAGCATGGCCCCAAACTTCCTGAGAACAGAGGGGCTGCCACATTTCCTATCTCCCAGGACACCAGGAGCGAAGGACTTCCTGTCCAGAGCAGGTGATTCGGCTGTTGCGATTGGGAGCTGCGAGCGTGGCTGTACAGCAAAAGCATCCCTTTGTCCAAGAGGGGGCTTGGCACCTGTGTTTTCTTTGTTGGGGGAGCTCTCTCTGCAGGGGGAGCTCTTCATGTGAGATACTTGGTTCTTCCTGTTTTCAGTCTCCTCAAAACTGCCCAAAAACTGCTCTTGACCGAGCCTGAAGCAAACAGAAGCAAACAGAAAATGCGATTAACCGGTTGTTTCCCTCACATCACTGTACAAAATGTGATAAGTCCAGTGTGAAGTCACGAACCTGTCATTTCCAGAACTTCTTCTGATCTCATTCTGGTATGCAGGGACGTCCGGGCTCACTTTGATTGTGTCACTGAAGCGCTAAAGGAAGCAGGGATAAATGTATTTAAAAACCATCCACATCAACCTTTAAATTAAGAGTGAGCTACTTCAGGATCACTGGCAAGCTTCCCTTTACTGTACCTTACCAAAACTGAACCTCAGCTGACCTTTGATCATCCCTCGATATAGCGCCGCTAAGACTATTCTGATCTACTGTACTTCAACGATGGAAGTACACGTGGCTTTTCATGTGGATAAGGAAACAGTTTCATGTCTTGGCTTCCTTCTTGTCAGGAAAAAAGCAAGACTTGGGGAAAGACAGTATGTGAAACTAACTCCTATCTGGTAACCTGTATGTAAGCAGACTTGAAGGAACCACCTCACTGTAATCAATATGTTCCTGACTGGACCCCAGCTTTCACTCATGTCATGACCACCTGTCTGGTTTCCTCAGATGTGCAGATGCCAACAGAATGAGGCATAAGGCAGGGAAATGGTGAGAATCCTTTACTTACCACGTGGCGAGCTCCGTTGTTCTTCCGGCTCATTTGCTTGCCCTGCCCCAAATAATCCTGCAATAAGTCTCCGATCTCTGAAACTCCATTGGCGTTGCAGTAACCGTAGCCGTTCTGATGACTCACTGGGTAGCTGTACCCATTGGGGCTATAGTTACAGCCGTTACTATAGTGATGCGGCACGGTTATAGCTCCAGAGTGATTCTTGCCGTGATGGCCGGGCGCGAAAAAACCATCGCCACGGTGCTCCAGCTCGCCACCATTTTTCTGGTTGTCGGCGGCGACATCGTTTGCTCCTCTGCGGGCCTGAACTTCATTGTACAACTGAAAATTGGAAACGGAGGAAAACATTAACATCTTCCAGCTTACTTCCTGTTTATTGGGTGTATTCTTCACATATCAATAAAAGATTACACAAACTAACTATATTCCACGCAACAGGGAACTGTTTACACAACAAACAAGTCTTAAAATTATCACAAATCATTACGCAACCTAACCTAAATTTACGCTCAGCACATGTTATTCCAACGAGCATCTGTTTCCCGCTGCAACCATTAATATATCCTTTAGTATCCGCTTTCAGACTCCCGTTGTGTCCCGTCAGTACATCACAGTTTAATTAGCTTGTTAACATTTGTCTGTATCATTGCTCCAACAAGGCCATGAGGTTGAGTCAGTCAGTGCGCTGCCAGCAGTTTATTATGGTTCACCAGCGCGCACACACACACACACACACGTGCAACACACACGCGTATTACACCAATTAACACACACTCTAGGGGATTATGGAAGCACTTTCATAACCTGGAAACGAAACCATTAACATTTTCACACACCGCAGTGAGAACAGTGTCATAATTGGATCATTGTTAAACCAAACTCTTATATCTGAATAACTACAGGTCAAGTTAAAGATGGAGGACAGAAATGACCATAAACACAAGCAACTTTAATTTAACTTCAACGTTTTGACATCAGTGGGTGTCGTATTTTAATTGTAAAGACCAATGAGGGAAGAAAAAGGAAAATAAGTTGATTTATGACACTAACGCTGGTGTCTAAGAGTCAAAATCCCATTTTGTCGTCCACTGTTTCTATTATACGAAACCTTACCTCTTCGATTTTCCTCTGGATGTCCTGCAGCTGGTCCTCCCACTCCTGCATCTCTGAGTCGAAGTTGTCCATCAGCTCTGGCCTCTCTTTGCCCCAGCCCCGGCCACCATGCTCCAGCCCACGCTCCAGATCGATGGCTGCCATGACGCAGGCGGCTCAATACCCAGAGGCCCTTTTTTTAAATGGCAATTTCCCCTTTCTCCTGTTTCACTTTGCTTTCAGTGGTCGCTGTCGGGTTGCCAGCGAGGGAGGGACGGATCGATGGCCTGGAAACACTATAGAGACAAACACATCGGGAAAAGAGAGTTGGCATACATTTTTATAGGACGAAACAAATCGATGTTTCTGTGTCATTTAGCCCCTAATCTGGTTTTCAATTAAATGTTTACTGATCTAGAACAAAACATACTAATGCACCTTGACACCCGATCGAGGTTTAACTGCAGCAAGTGAAACCTTTTTATCCCCTTTTGACTTTTCTCTGTCGCTGAAGTGACTCGTTACGCTGGACGCTCACAAAGTTCAGGTATTCACGGCACTCTCCTTTCACATTCTTGTCCAAAATTCACAGGCATGTAAGCCTACCTATGTAGCACGTGTGGACACGAGTGTGGCATTACAGCACTGCCAAGTGTTTGGACTGTTGGTCACTTTGACCTCCAGGCTGCCTCTGTACATAACGCCTCGCGACACGGGAAGAAAGAGCTAACATCAGCGTTCGACATCGAAATGTCTTCTTGGAAATGATCATGTGTCATCTCCGGAGCTGTGACGATTAATTAATTACAAATAAATGTAAAAAAGTGAAAATGATCTGATTCCAGCTTCTTAATTGTGACGATACTCTGAATATCTTTGGGTTGTGGACAAGAGAAGACATCTGAGTACATCTTCTTGGGCATTGGGAAACAGTGATCAACATCTATCACCATTTTACAGACCAGACAACTGATCCATTAGTTAAGAAAGCAATCGACAGACAGATAAACAATGAAAACAATCTTAAGTAGCAGCCTTAGTCACATCTCAGATGGCACGGCATGGTGAGCTTGTGTCCCTATGGGAGCACTAATCACCTAAAGCTCATATCAAGTAAACAAAATCCACCAGGGTTTGTTGTTGTTGTTGTTGTTATCACTGAATATGACAAGTATCCTGGCCGAAAGTGCCCGAATGTACCAGCCACATCCCTCCCACCTGTGATGTAAGAGTACAGATATTAATAATCATCTTGTAACTATGCATAGTAAACTGGCTGCGCATGGGAGAGGGGACGCAGGGATGAATGTATGTCAGAGGGGAAGACAAGGAAAGCATTATATATATATATATATATATATTTATATATATAACGAAAATATACCTTTTAGACCTTAAAACTGGTTAAAAATGGAATTAAAATTAGTGACATTTTTAATTAAGTTGAAAGAAAACGCCATAAGGAGAAATGTGCAAAACACTTTTAAAGTTTTTCCATTTATTCTGTCTAAATTATAATATTTTTATCCTACACACGGTCCTAATTTCAAGTTATATAGTCCCATATGCCACTAAACCATAATTCCTGCTGCCATTGAGTCCTCAGTAATGATCAGCTGTCCTTACCTTCCTCAACACGCAAGTTTTTGTCCAGTAACAATCCTCTGCCTGCTGCTGTCCCTGTGCGCTCTTGGAGCTCTCCAACACACTCTGCTGCGGCGCGTCCCCTCCTCACTTCTCCTCCTCTGTGTTACGTAAAAACCCGGCGGACTGGGATTTAAAGGGGCCCCCCTTCTTCCCGGTCACGCCTCGGTGTCGGGGGGTTAAGTCCGTAGAGCGCCGGAGCTAAAAAGCTAAAGGGTAAACAACTTGTGTTCCAGCCGGGGTCCCCGGGCCTTTATACCGCGCCCCGGTGTTTACGTGCGCGCGCCATTGGAGCCCGGCTCACATATCATAATGTCAAATTTATTCCAGCATTTGAAGTCTCCATGGGACAACTGTCGTCACCAGCATCCTGGCTATAATTACTGGGGCTCACAGAGAGAGGGAAAGTGTTTACATAGCTATTTCAGCTGCTGCAAGCCTCTCGGCCAATGGGCTTCTCTGTTGCTACTCTGCTTTAGGACGCTCGGGCAGATTTGGTCTTGTGACCACGCGCTACTGCAAATCATTTTTTCCAACGGGTGCCAAATGGGCGTGGGTGACACAGTGAGTAATAATGTGTCACGGTCAATAATATCTTTATTGAAGGTAGTCACGGAAAGGAAACTGCAAGGTGGATGCCTGGCGTGTTTGGCAAAATCTCATTCATGTTTTCTTTAATTTTTTTTTAACCATCAAACTTCAGTTTTTTGATGATTAATATATTTTCTAAAATGCTAAACCACGAAATATCACAGGTGTATTCAGGTAATGTGTTGCAAAACAGTAAAATGTTTGAAATGTCATACAGTGTCCTGAAGTAACCAGAACCTGCGACTGTTCTCGTGACGTCCGAAGACAGTTGCTACTGTTCATCACCATCAATTTACTAATGCCTGCCTCTAATCAGGGGTCCTGTTGAGAAATTATGCGGGCCCCCCTCCCACCACCACCACCTCGGACATGATCTAACACATGGCACTCGTAATGATCATCAAGCATTCCTTCCAGCTTGAAGCCCACCAGGATCATCGGCCTTATTCCTCCACCTGTTGTGTTTCCTAATGACAAATCCTTCAAGAGCGAAGGAGAGAGGGATGAAAACAAACGTTAACCCGACTTTACCTTCGGGCAACGACAGCCGGATTGGACGTCGAGTGTGTGGTTCTGAAAAACAAAAGAGGTGACTGCTGTCATAACCTGCATGGAAATATATTCTAGGGACAAGGTTAAACCAGGACATAAAGCCACATGGAAATATGATTTATGTTCCCTCCTTCCTTGCAGGCCTGTGAACTTAAAGCTCAATGTAAGCATTGCTAAACCCTGTATGACCTCCGTTTCTGAAATCTATTCTATTTACAGTGTTTCTTGGCTATCTAACATAATCTCAGCCAGGTCCGCTAGCTTTCAGTCACATCTCATGAGCCTCATCAACAACATGAGCTTTCCTGTAGGCTTAAAAAGAAGAAGATGAATGTGGATGAGGTATTTTTGTTGGCCGATCCGGACGTTAGCATCGCCCCGGTTCCCTCAACAAAAAGCTTTGGGGGTTTTTCACTGGATTTTAGATTATTGCAGATAATAAACTCGTGGCAAACACACATTTAGGATATTTACATGTTTTATTCAGCCAGATTAAATGTTTTTTGAGGCGTAAATGCGACCGACAGAAAGCTAAACGCTGTTAGCATACTACATCACGATCCATGGACCCTAGAGCTGAAAATCTGTCTCTACACTGTCTGCTGGGTTGTAGTCCTTCATATTTTCCTGATTAAAGGGAAGCTGCACTACAAACATCACATGTGTGACACATTTATATTGTTTTTTAGTTAGCTACAGTGTCGACAAGCCTGATTCTTAAAAACTCACCTTCTTGAGGGGACTGATGTGGACGGTGATGTGTTATGGAAAATGTGGACTCCAGTGTTGAATCTAGCCACACTTTTCTTGAATGTGACTGCAGCCTTGGCAAGTGCTGAGCTTTTCCTGTGCTTTTGGTTACCTTGGCAACAAAGGATGCGGGGAGGAAAAAAAAATCAAAAGAGCAAAAAAACAAACGAGGGATGATATGAATTAAGGGAGGCGTACATCACAGGACGAAGAAAAGAGTGAAAAGAAAGACTAGTTTGAAGATGGTGGCGTAGGAGAGGGACGAGAATAACACGAGTATGAGAATGAGCAAAATGATGGGCTGGAACATCTGGAAGAGTGACAACAACATAACAAGATGAAAAACAAGAGGTTGGATCGAGTAAGAAAGAAGGAAGAAGCAGAATCAGCATTAAACGTTTTGGGATATTTCACATGCCACCATGAAACTCATTTTCATTTTTCAATCTTCATCTCACCGACAGTGGCTCCTCCGTGTCCCTGTCCTCCAGCCTCGGCACTTCCAGTCTTTCTATGAAGGCCTGCAGTTCTTTCCGAAAGGCCTTCATCTGAGCATTGATGCGATACAGCAGCTCGTGTTCCCTGATCCTGCTCCCATCATCCTCTGCACCGTCCTCCCCTCCCCTCCCGAACATCAGGTCGCCGTTTGAAACGTAGACCCTCGCCTCGGAGATGACGGTGGCCGTGTCAGCGATGAGCCGGTCGATGGTCCGAACGAGCCTCTCCGCTTCCACGCGGATGTCAATCATTTGCTGCCTGTCGCGCAGGCTGCACCGCCCACCCGGCAGGAAGCGGGCCAAGGCGGAGGAAGCGGCACCCTCGGGCCCCGTAGGGGTGTAGAGGCCCCTTGTGGGCGTCAGGCAACGGCTGCTGCCGTTATTGTTTCTGACCTCATCTGAGTCGCTCTCCCCGCCTACGGGGCCCTCGCGTTTGCGGTGCGGTGGGAGGAGGCGGGAAGAGGTGGAGTCCTCGTCGCTCTCGCGGCGACCACTTGTCGCACCGCCGGCGTCGCTCTCTGCGTCGCTGTCCCGCGGGCTGGGCCGCAGGGAGAGGTGGGAGGCCAGGTCATAGCGCTGCATGTTGGAGAGGAGCACGCGGTTCTCGTACTGCAGCTGCATCACCTGAGGAAACACAGAGAGATGGAAAGTTGTAACATCAGATTTTTACTTTAGATTGAATTTTAAAATAAGAAAAGACTGGACACTTTTTTGTCACACTAGCAACATGGCTCTATTGGTCTTTGGATGGACTGCAATAAAATTTGGCACAGATATTATGTTCCCCAGAGGATTATTCTTACTGACTTTGGTGATCCCCTGACTTTTTATCTAGCACCACTACGAGGATGACATAATCAAAAAGAAAATGATCAAATTCATTTAAATTAACTTGTATTACCTTGCCACTGAGGTCATTAATCTGTAGCCTCGCTGCCTTTAACTCCTCCTGCAGTGCTTCTGCCTTTGCTCCATCCATCCCTGCGCCTCCCGCTCCTCCCCCGTGCCTGGCGCCTCCCTCGTGGGTGCCGGCTTTGAACCGCAGCTTGTTCAGCTCGCCGGTCACTCTCTTGTTCTGATCTTCGGCATCAGCCAGGTTCCTCCTCAGCAGCTCTGCCTCGTCCTCCACCAGCTGCAGCTGCTGGCGGAGCTCCGTCAGATCGTCGCCGAGGCCTCGCCCTGAGCCCGACCCGCCCATCCCTCCGGACGCAGAGCTTCCGGCGCCCTCTCCTTCACCACGGAGGTCGTCGAGCTCGGCCCTCAGGCCACGGTTCTCAACCTGTAGGGCAGAAAGACTCAATACTTAAATCACTCCCATTGAGGTATTACTCCATTGATAGACTGATGTAGCATCCTCAGCTCTTACCTCCAGCTCTACTATTTTCCTCCCCAGGATGTTGGCCTCCTCCTCCACCAGGCGGAGCCGCAGCTTCAGTTCTGACTCGCGGGTGGTGGGCGGACCCCCGGCCTCTCCTTTAGGATGGGTGCTGTCCAGTTCACCATAGAAGGAGCGGTACTTCTGCAGCTCCTGCTCCAGACGATCCTTCTCTTTGTCAATCTTGGCCGTCTTCTTTCTCATAAGCACTGCTTCCTCTTTGATGAAAGCTAGCTGGCACTTAAGGTCCTCGTTGTCCTCCTGGAGCACGGAGACAAACACAGACTGTAAATGCTCAGCAGAAACGGTTATTACCTAATCCTGAAGTTCACCGGGTTCGTTTACGCAATAAGACATAAAGAAACATAAGTACTTAAGATTAAAGAGAAGATTTTGTCCAACAGTCCTTCTAAGCTACAACGTTATCTATCACTGGACCGAGAGGATGTTTGACGTCTGCTAAGTCTAAAGTAATTGCTGGAGCTCTGCAAACTGTCAGCTTTCATTTAAACGTACTTTCTTGCAGATGATTGGAGCGCTTGCTTCGGCCCCAGGCAGAAAAAAGGAAAGCATCTCACTCGAGAGCTTCACATGAGGATGTGAGCGAAACCTGCAGTATCTGTGTATTTCAGTAAGACTCTGAGATCTCTGGAATATATGTTCATGACGAGGTTGCTAACAAATATGCAACAAGGTGGCTGAAGGGAAAAGATCATTATTTAAAAGATGAGATCACACACTGTGGAAAGTGACAGCAGATGCTCCTGAGGAAGATGCATCTCATTTCTCATTTTCACATAATTTCAGAAAACATTCAGTCTCTCCTGTAATGGAATTATCATATTATACTGTTGTGCAGCCCTAATCCTGACGATTCTCTTTATAACTTTTAACAGTGAGATTTATGCATGAAAAAAAGATAAATCTCTTCAGAAACATCTCACCTCTGTAGGAGTCTGTGCTGGTTTCCTGTCCGTCTTCTGGACGTCCTTGCTTCCTCTCCTCTTTTGAGACTGTTGGAGGACAGTAAATTGAAACAATTACTCAAACTGATTCATCGATTATCAAAATAGTTGACGACTAAACGATGAATTGTTGCAGCTGTGAAGCACTTTAAGCTTGTATTCCCGGGCTGAACATCAGAATTGAATTACTTTGTGCTCACTCGTGGATGTGAGGTGGACGGACGTGGGGTAACGTACCTCTTTGGTTTTGTCCAGTTCGTTCTGCAGGGCTTGTTTGGTCACCTCCACCTCGATGAGCTTCTGTCTCAGTTTCTCGTTCTCCTCCTCCGTCTTTGTGCGTTTCTCCTCCACCTTCTCCAGCTCGTGGTGCAGCCTCACGGACACGTCCTTCGCTACCTGGAAAGTGATTTCATCCAATTCTTGTGTGAGTGTTTTCACTTCAACTCTGGTGATTTTAATGTTTTATCTGCACTTTTAATAATGTCTTCTAATCTTTAGGCATTTCAAAAACAAATACCTCCATTTATAAACCAGTAATATGTACAGGATTCAAAGCTACAACTGTGCATCTACTGGACCCAGACGGAGCACCTCCCCCTCCCCTCTGTACCTTGAGGTCCTGCTCCAGACTCCTGAGCAGCTCCTCATCGATCTCTCCCGTCTGGGCGTAGCGCAGCCTCTTCCTCTCCGCCTTCCTCAGACGATACTGCAGGATCCGGCAGTTCTTATTGGCCCTCTCCAGCTCTCGCCTCATCTCCTGCAGCTGACAAGTGTCTTCTTCGTAGAACGTGTCTCGCATCTCGTCCATCTCGGTCCTCATCTCCTCGATTTCACACTGGCGGTGGGTGGGGGGGAGATTATGTGTCTCAGTTATGAGAGATGGTTAAGATTAAGCACGGCTGTGGCTGATCTCTGCTGTTTATGGTTTCACAGTCTGACTTTTTGACTTCACAGATGGATTAATGGCTGTTTTGGACGTGAGCCAAAAATTACTCAACTTCAGACAAGTGTTTAAAAAACAACACATTTATTTCATGTCCCGTATCTGGATGAGTTTTATTTTTTATCTCTTCAATGCAGCTGGAAACAAAACGACTCAAACATGCAAATCACAGCTGTTGCCCCCCCCGGTTGTCCCCTCATTTTAACACAAGATAAAATTGATCACAGGAGATCAATATCAGTGTGATCAATAACCAATTAGTCATCTGTGGCCAGTGTTTTTTTTTAGCTGAGGTCTCAGTTTTATGATCTCTGAGGACATTGAGGATGTTCAACAGACAAACCAGTTGTTTATTTACCATCTTTCAGCCAGTAAACAAGTGCAAACATTAGATCCAGTGCAGAGAAATGCAGATGGGCTGATTTTTAAACACAAACATGTTTTTTTCCTGCAGTCTTAATGTGATGCAAACAGATGTGGCCTACGATCCTGGTGAGGTGACACATTATATTTGATCTACTATATGTTAAATGACTTCAAGCACCAGAATACATGAAGAAATAAACACGCATCCAACCTTAAGATCTTCATTTTCATCCAGCAGTCTCTCCATCTCGTCCTCAAAGGCCTGGTCCTGCTGTGTCACGGACCCCGCCTCTGTCGCCTCTGCAGCCGGCTCCATCTCCACCAGCGCGGCCTCCTCCGCGCCCGTGTTGTCGGCCTTGGTTTGCATCTTCGCACCGCTTCTTTTGAGTCTCCTCTGCAGATGGTACTGGATCAGTTCAGCCTGTAAGCATCCTCCTCTCCACAGATTCAACCCGAGGCCGCAGCCCGCAGACACGCCGCTCCTCTCCCCGCGGCCGCCTTCCTCTCCGCCGGCTCTCCGCGCTGTCTCCTCCGCGGAAAAGGACGCAGCTCCGCCGGGCAGCAAACGCTGGGCGGACGGGTCGCCTTTGAGGCAGGGCAGGCGCAGAGCGGAGCGACGGACCGGTGCTGATGAATCTGTCGGATCTTCCCCGACAGCATCCGCCCTGTTTGCTCCGACTACATCAGCTTCAGCACCATCCGGGTGAACAGCTGCCCCGACGCGGCTCTCGGGCTCCCTCTCCCTTCCGTCGGCGGAGCTCAAACTCTCCCTCACCCCGATGTTTCTGCTCCTTCCTGCGGCAAGAGGGGACCGGGACCTGCCTGGCTGTCTCGGAGCACGCTTGGCCGCCCCTTCCTGGACTGTGGCCGGTGAGGGAGCCCGGTGCTGCTGCCTCCTCCTCCTCCTCCTCCCTGCGCTATTGTCTGCTGTTGACGATGATGGAGGATCTGCAGCGCCGCCGGCGGCAGGCTTCATTTTCTGCAAATAAACTCCACAACTAACGCTCAAATGTGCAGTTGTTTATCGCGAGTGCACGTGAAAATAGCGGCAAACGACATCCAAGTGTGTTTTAACACAAAACTCAGTCCAGTTTGGACTGTTTTTAACAAGGAGGAAGTTTGGAGACGCCTCCGCTGAGCCACTAGATGCCGCTTTTCTCATCCCTCATCCTCCTGACCCACAGCAACAACTTTAACAAGGGGAGGCCTACTTGTTTTTTTTTTGTCCAGAACCATTCAGGGATGGACCGAAGCCTCCAGGACAGACAGCCACGGACGGACAGAACTTCTGCAAACAGTCCAAATGAATGCGTAATGGGCTGACTTCTCCCCCGCAGAGCTGTAACTGTGGAGAGTCGCTGACAGCCCAGGCCTGCACACATCAGGGCACCACCAGCCACTGCAGGGACCACTGACCATATGACGTAATGATGTACGTCAAACCCGGAAGCCAGCCACCTCTTTCCTCCTCTCTCTCAAATTCAAATTAGTTTTTTATTGGCAGGGTCATGGTGATGGAAGCACTGCTGCCAAAGCATTTTGCACAAGGTTTACAGCGTCAGTATAAAACTTTAAAAGAATAATGGGCAGAATATTAAGATTGTAGAAGCTTCGTAAACTTAAATTTATACTGCAGGAATACTTCACTATGTTTTATACGACAGAGCTAATGGCAGGGCCGGACTAACCTGCCAGGGGGGCCCAGGGCAAAACTGGGACCCCCATTTTCACCCCAAGACTGAAATAACCCTGATAAAATCTTGGATTAGACTCGAGACAGATTAGATGTCAAAATTCTCATGAGACAGTGAGTGGAGTGCGATTCGCTTCAGTATATTTATGTGTTTTGTGTGAAAACAGGCGGCGAGGTCAAGGACGTTACATTAAATGTGGACACAGCGTTGGAGGAGTGTTTTGAAGCCAAAAAAACTGGACTACCCTGATCATCCGTGTTGCGCGGCACGTAGAGTTCAGGTAACTAACTTCCGGTTTAGCGCACGGCTAACTTGAATGGGGATAAAATAAATTAATCATGCGGCTCTTCTAGACTTTCCAGATTTCATTGGAACGTATGGCTCCAGTTATGACTCATAAAACGCTTCTTTCACAATGTAAGCTTATGGGAAAAAGTCTTTTTGGGCCGCAGTGCATCACGTGACGATGTAATCACACAGTTTGGCCGCTACGACAACTGGCTTCAAAGCCCGCTGCTCTTCCTGGGGGCTTGCGAAAGGATAAGGACATGTTGCAGATGTTGATTGGCGCTTACAGTAGCCAATGGTGCTCCCAGAAAACGACCCTCAGAAACACTCTGCTCAGGCAGCGTCCTTCACGTCACACAGCCATGGCACCGTCATAAAATTTTAAGGGGAGGTTTAGTGGAAGCCAAATCAGTATACACCCTTGAGTGCAGAATGAGTCATCAATTATTTTATCATTTTTCTTTTATTGTTTTCCAGGAAGTTACATTAAGAACACTGACAAAATGACCTTTTTGCTACGGTGGCCCTGGAATTAGCGTATAGGTGAGATATAGAGAAAGACACGTGTAAAAACACTTTAATCTGCTGTAAGCATTATTTTCCTACTAAAATAAGGGTTAAATAGCTCTATATTCCAACATTAATCAAAGTTATTGAGTGTTTTGTTTAGTCCCACAGAGGCCTCCTGTTCTGGTACCTACACGGCGATGGCAGAACAGGGGAAGCTACTAATTGCAGCACTCCTGGTGACGGCTCATATTACCAAACAGGTCAAGCGATGAACACATTTGAAGGAAAGAAAGAGGCAAAGAGAGCTGCCTCGAACAAGTGCAAGTGTGGTGACGTAGAGAGGAGGTAGGGGAATACAAGTTAGCTACAATAATGCTTACAGCAGCTTTAAACATCGATTCTGACTTCAGAAAGTCTCTGTTATAAAGTTGGGTAATAGAGTTTGAAAGTTTTGGGCATTAATCAGGCAGAGGGACTGACAAAAGCCAATATTAGGTTGCATTATGGGAATTGCAGGATCCAGTATTTTTTTTAAGCTTGAATGAAGGACTAATAGTATATCTACTCTGGATTTCACCTATAATTGAAGAACCCTTATAATTTCAATGTATGCACGAGTCATAAAGCAGTAAGCAGGCAGGTGGCTGAGGTGTTTGGTGATTAAAGAACATGAAGCTGTGAAACCTTAATGATTGTGATATGTTCAGTTGTTACTGTCAGAGTCACAAAATCACATCATATTGAAAAGAAACCAAAATTAATTGTTGAGGGCATTAGGGGTTCAGGAACTCACATTAAGAGGGGTATTGAGTCCAGGTGAGAGCACAGGTCAGGGTGTTGTTGGCGTTTTTAAGGGAAACGGGTCTTTTATAGGTTGTGAAGGAGTAGCAGGGACGGTGTAGTAACAGGGCATAGATAGAGATAGTGAATTGGTATTAGATAAGGATAGGGTGGGTGTGTGTATAGGTGGGTTTTAGACTGTAAGCTTTACTGTCTGATTCACACTCCTGAGCAGGAGGTGGCAGTAATGCACCATTAAGCTGGATGCCAACCGCCGAGAAACCAGAAGAAGAACGCTTGGAGAGTCAGGTAATGCAGGTGAACAGGCTGCAGGAGCCCCAATTTAAAGCAGGGGGCATAACCCCGTCAAGAATTTTTCCTCATTTTTACTTTTAGTTTGAAAGTTTTCAATTTATTCTTTCTTCAGTTTTTGAATTTATTTTGTTCCATCGATTTGGGCCGAGCTAATCAGCACTGTAAATATGCTACAGGCTTCCACTGCTTCAAAAGTAAAATACAAGAAACGGCTGAATAGTTAAAGAGCCTCATTGTTGCCTCCAGCCTCACAGTCACATTACAGGAATTTACCCACAAATGTAGTGTAACTAAATCCAGGCCCAGCAGAGGGGGCTCTGCACACACGAAACCCAGCCGGCACAAGCTCTGAAAGCAATCTGTCCCACACAGACTGAGAGCCAGTAAAACGCTGACTGTTTCCACTCTGTTAGGCTCGAATGAGCTCCTTAGTCATTTAATTGCTAATGAGATGAGTGAGTGACGGGTCAGGTTTGCAGAGGTTTAACCCCTGCAGACTGACCCTTCCCCCCGTTCCACAGAAGACTGGGTGGGTCAGTCGGCTGTCAGCCAGCTTGTGAAATGATAGGCTTGTGGATCTGCAGCACATTATTAAAGGCAGGGTAACATGTTTGGGAGCCACTGACTTGTTAGTTGCACAGGAATGCATCAACTTCTACATCAAAGTGCCTGTAGTTGATTTTGCACACCAGTATGGGCTTAAGTTACATATTATATGTGTGCATACAGGTATGTGGGCTGTATGCACGTTCCTGCAGCAGCAGGGATGCAGGTTATTATAGTGACCTGCGCTAAATGCCTTTGATAGAAAAGCCTTGGCCCTTCTGCAATCCTCTTAGTCCCTGGCTTAGATCCCTCTGTGTCCCCATGGAGGACATACGCCACGTCTTACTCATCTCATCCAGTCTATCATTCACATCTACGCCCTTAGACCTCCTTCCACCTCCACCCTGATGCCATGGGTGCAAACAGACAGGTGGTGGTGCGACGGGATAAGATGGAAGATTGCAAAGTACAGCACGATGGAGGGAGGAGGATGTAAAAGTGTCAGGAATAGCAGGACGAGCCTGATCTAAGGCCTTTGGACTGCAGAAATAAAGATATAATAAAGATAACAGATGAATGATTTAATAGATGCATTAGTGAATTCACAGTGTGGTGAAGGAGCAAAGGGATGAAGAAATGGGTGGAAAGTATGCAAATAAATCAACTACGTGTTTGAAATATATTATCCATCACTTAGGGCCAGCACATGCAGGTCTTTTTTGCTCACATTAAAGTTCACGTCATGCATTGTCAATCAACACTATATTAAAACTAACTGTTAGCTAATAAACAGCTAGTTTGAGAGTTTGAGTAGAGACCTGATGGCAGATTAGTAAAGGCTTCTCTTCCAGTGACCTGCTTTCCTGGGTAACTCATGGAGTGACGTGGAAATAAGCTCTTTTGGAGCTAAAGCCAATTTAACCCCAAAGATTAGGACAGATCTGTCTGGACAGGCCAAAGACACACAACCTTCCTCGGCCTCTCACACACAAGAGCCCTTTTCCATCCTGTAGATCCTGGGATGGAGGAGAGAGAGAGAGAGATAAGGAAGGAGAGGAACGAGGAGAAGAGATCTAAAGATGGGGGGGATGGGAAGCTCCGGTGACATTTTGATCCAATGTACCACACTGCTTTAAGGAGCTGATTTAAAGTTAATTTTGCAAGTGCATGACTTGTGCACACCGATGCTTACACAAAAACACACAAACATGAACTATGGGGTGCTGACATTGTCTTTATTTCAGTTATATGTGCAGCCCAAAGCTGTGTCGTTATTGATTTGTAAGACAATGAAATAACCATTTGTTTTCTTTAAAATAAAAAAGAAGCTCTTTTCAGGTTTCCCTTCAGTCCTACATGGCAGTGAGACAGTACTGAGCTGAAATTCAATCTCTTATTCTTGCACCTCGGCTACATCGCACAGCAAAAAGAAATAAATCATGAGGACCCACAAAAAGAAATATCATAACAAAGATGCCCACAAATTTGCATAAAGACTAAAATAAAACTACAGTCCCCTCCCAAAGTGTTTTAAACCAGGGTTTTAATTCACAATGAACACAAAGAAAACGTCTGCGAGTGCAGCACAGTTTACGTCAGATTGAGACAGCAGAGAAATGTAAAGTCATGACATGTTGGATTGGTATATAAGTGTAAATAATTAAAAAGTAGTTCAATACAGTAGATGGCAGTCGTGAGATTTGTAACTTTTTTTTTTGTTTGCTAACTTTGCTCAACTCTAAGTATTCGTAAACAAAAATCTCCCCCCTGAACCAAGAAAATAAACCTTTGGTATAAACTTCTGCATGTTCTTTTGTCGGTAATAGTTAAATTCATTAAAACTCTTTTAGAGCACTAGAAAATAAATTAGCATATTAAAGACTATTCAAGCTTTCAGTTAAAACAATACTGGAATCCAGAGTATAAAAGTTGGAGGTGAATTTTGGTTGATAAGTTAATGGATGCTGAGCAGTTTGTAGGCCCTTTTAAATATTTTGGTCCTACTACGGTCCAGAACACAGTTGGACAGACGAGCGCGGAGCCTACGTGGTCAGCATTTTGCTTTTGTTGATTCAAAAAAAAAAAAAAACTGTTATGGAAGACAACCAACACCCCTCACTTCCTCTCAAATCCAGAAACCCTTACAGACACATCCACAAACACACACACTGCTACTTTTCCACCTTTCCAAGTTGGTCACAAATCACATCCTTCTACATTACTTGCAGGGAGGATGAAGCCGGTCTGGTTTTGAACTTCTCTGTTTATCCCTTCCCTCCCCTCCCTCCTTCTCTGGACCTTTTAAAACAACTGTCCTCTCTCTGTTAATCGTCGAGCACGCCCTCTTCCTTCTTTACTCCCTTTTCGCTCTTCCTTTCTTTTGCCTCTTCCCGTTCTCCTCCACTTCCTCCGCTTTGCTGTGACCGTTGGTTACCGCGGAGGTGCCGTTGGCGACGGGCTTGCCTCCCTTGTGCGAGGAGGAAGGTTTGCCTCGGTACGCGTGGTAGTAGAAGTTGGCGAAGAGGATGATGAAGGTGACAGCGTAGCCGATCAGAGCCCACTGCATCCAGGCGGGGAATGGGCAGCCTGTGTAGAGGGAGTGGCCGGCGTGGCCGATGGTCACGTGGAACTGGATCTGGAAATGGTAACACAAAAAAAAAAATTAACCAAGGGGCAATATATTGATATTATATCATTATCGTGATATTAGACAATACATGATCTTAAGAGTTTGGATGACATTATATCATGATATGCCCAAGGCTGCATTACAGTAAAGGTCTTTAGCAGCTTAGTTATTATCACATTACTGATCATTAATGATCCAATGTGTTAAAGGCGACATATTATGCAGCAGCACTGTATTGCCCCTCTGTCTGAAACGCTCTATTCTAGCTCCTGTCTCTTTAAGGCCTCACCAGAATACTCAGTCTGCTCTGATTGGTCAGCTCACACATGCCTGACCCAAAACCGCCAACAACAACAGAGCAGCTGTACTAAATCAATTCTTAAGAGCCAAACTAGCTGTGAGGCATAAATTGTGTGACATGGTGATGCAGTGTGATGTCACAAAGTCACAGAATTGAAGTCCAAGAGCAGTGTTTTCTGTGGGAGACAAGCTTCTGTTGGCGCAGACTTTGGACTTTTAACTTTCAAGACCTTTAACATGTACAAGAACATAAATCAAAAACTTAAGAAAAAAAAAAAAAAGCATAATATGTCTCCTTTAATACTTTGTGAGTACCAATAGTCAACTCTACAAGACTGTCGCAATATCTATATTTGAGGTATTTGGCCAAAAATGTTGTGACATTTGATTTTACTGCCTAGTCCTAGCATATATTAAGTGCCCTTGGGGAAATTTTAACGTATTTAGAGATATAGAGATATATATTTTTGCGATATAGCCTACAAATATCACAATATTATTTTTAGGCCATATCGCCCCACAGCCTTAAACACAGTAAAAGCACGATTAATTGCCACATGTGTTGCATAAAATAACTTTTATGTAACTATGAAATGAACTATCATAGAAATAGATACAAATCTGTACAAATTGTCACATATGTTTAGTGCCTCTGAATAAAACATTGGTGTATTTTAATCAATTTTAACACTATGACAAAAGTTTATCTCATTTTTCTCTTTCTAGTGCTTCCAAACGATTGAATGAGTTAAACACAAAGTCATGACTCAACCAGTAAACAGTCAAATCAGTCTTTATAAAACTGTTATTTTAAGGAGGATATTTCACCAAATCCTGCTTAATTCTGTATACTTTGGTCTGTAAATACACAAGTCTGTAATTCTCTCTGAACGCACATGCACACAAAAACACAGCCCTAAAGTAATACCCACCATCTGGATAATGGTGAGGTATTTCTTCCACCAGAGGTACTTCTGCATCTGAGGTCCCAGGGCTGCCAGGCCGTAGTATCCGTACATGAGCACGTGGATGGAAGAGTTGATGGTTGCACCAAAAAATGCTGTGGAAAGATAAAAGGGCAATTTAGATGAGTATCATATGCGATGGTGGTCCTGTTATTCATAAACGGCTCGCATGCAACTCAGTGCTTGATGCGTCAGAAGTGAAAAGCACAAAGATAAATCTGATGAATTCAACAGCTGAATATCATTAAAAATCAAGATCTTTTCACTCACACTGTCCACCGGGGACCCATTTGATGCCAATCCACCAGAGGATGAACATGGTGCAGTGGTGGTAGACGTGGAGGAAGCTGACCTGGTTGAACTTCTTCCTCAGGATGAAAAAGACTGTATCCAGGAACTCCACGCCTTTGGAGATGTAGTACCACCAGAGAGCAGATGCTATCTGAAGACACAAAACAGGGTTGAGTGAATTAATGCAGCTCACTGCGGTGGATCTTAGACACTGACACCACTGTATGGGATAGCATCTTTGATAGATTACAGCTCCAGACTGTAAATTTAATCTGCATGCACACTTAAAACTCAGTACAGTCCCTCAAGGTCCTTGTTAATGAGCCCTTTACAGCCTCTACCTGATTCCAGTTATGCAGGACAGTTGAGTAAAGAAATATTCCCTATTTCTACTGCAGAGAGTAGTTTTTATTTATCGATATATCGAACAAAATACTGAAACACAAAACTAAATCAAGGTTAAAACACACAGTAAAGTCATGTCATATTGTAGGATCACCGTATAAGAAACAAACAACTGGCCACCAAGATGTAATCGGAAAATTGTGTATGATATACAGTACATTTCCCCTAATTGTAGTGCTGTTTCTAAGTGTAATTGGGAATAAATTATACATATATGACACCCCGCCTGGAATCAATATTTGAGCTGTACACACCAGACAGGATAGGATAACAATTGATTCCTCTGGAGAAATTTAATTATCATATATCATATATTCATGTACAGAGACTTGGAAACCAAATATATTGCAGATGTATTCCTTATTAGAAGTCCCATTTTCCCACATCTACTGGCCATAAATCACTCTGTGTGTGTGTGTGTTCTCCTCTTTAACTCTTCATTCCTACCAGCCTGACACACACACATGCACAGAGTACACATGGTCGCTCTCTAAGCCACGGTGGCGTGGCATCCTGCCATCATGAAAGAGCGAGGCTGGAAGGTGGAGACGGGGGTGGAGAGTCATGGTGGTGAGACCAATTACTCCCGCCTATCTGAGTGCAGGCCACACCCTGCACTGTCCTGAAATCACAAGTATCACAACTAACTCTGACCTCTCCCTGTTTCTTTCCTTCTTAAACCCAAACAAAGCTAAATGCAAGGGTTGCTACCTGTGTTAATCTGTGTACTGACACTGGAAGTGTGTAGCTGTGTTATGTGATATGGGTGTTGAAGGGAGCTTACCCTGACTTCGTTGACATCATTGGAGTACTTGACAGGTTGACAGAGGTAGCTGTACCCGGCTGCTCTAGAGCCTAGTAGGAGCTGATGAGAGGAATGAAACCAAACACAAGTCAGAAAGAGGCTGAGAGGAAAACAGTTGACATTTCCTGTCGTGATCCCTGTTGAAACACACTCTTTCTGCAAAGGAGGGTGCAGACAAGTTATTTCTTCTAAAATATCCAAGTTCCTTTTTAGGAAGCGATGTTTTGCCAACAAGTATTGAGTTTCCTCTAAAATCAGTGGATTATTAGAAACATCTGAGGGCTATTAGACATTTCAGGGACTGGAGATCATTACCATAGTAAAACCCATCTGCGCTGCGTATGCAGAAACTGCAGCATCTTATGTTTCATTGGGTGGATGTATCACAAAACATTTCAACATTATTTGCTGTAAAAGAAGTAATTAGATGCACGACCACTTATTAGTTGCTTCATTGAGATACTATGCAGACTAGACTTAGTGTTCAACCATTTAAATGGCATATTAAATTGGTACAACTGTGAGGTTTTCTGGTCTCTTTATATGAAGTGGCGAGGTTTGTCTCAGTGGGCAGCATCACTGGTGTCTCTACACCATCCTTATTGTATTTTCTTACAAAAAAAAAAACACCCAAAAAACACGTGCCTCATACAACATGCACAAGTATAATGAAACTTGCAAAATTTTTGGCAAAATGAAAACAAGTGATAGGTGCAAGTAAGCTCCTGTAATTAGAAGAACGTATTAGGACCTCATTTCATATTTGCCACATCATCATCCCTTTAACATCCTGACACAAAACAGGGCTTTATTCACGTTATCAGTCATGTGTACTGCTCTAACACACGAGCAAGACATAGTCTTTACCTCTTTGGCGATGTAGAAATTGAGGACCACCATGCTGAAGTTGTAGACTATGAGGGTCTTCCTGAGCGTATAGGGCTGGCGGTCCTGCATGTATCTTGGCCCCGCCCACAGGAAGAGCAGGTACAGGCAGCTGATGGCCAGAGTGGGGAGGGGAGATGACATCATGGGCCACTTCTCCACCCTCTTGTCTGGAGGAAAAAGGGTTAGTTTCAATGGAGGGAGAACATCAGGTATAGTGGTGAAGCAAGTCCACTGCTCTAGCATTGCACTGCTATAATACTGTTGGACTCATTATGGACAGTTTAAAAACAAATGATCAAAACTGACTGGACCAGTGGACTGCTTTTCAAAACCTGGTGCCTACATGTCCCAAACGCAGCTTATCCACTGAGTGACATCAGTGGAGGCAATTTATCAGATTACATGCAGCTCCTTCTGGAGCCACAAAAGGCTTTGTACCACTTCTTTCACATATGCAGTAGTACTCCCCAAGACCTGTAAGGACTCTTTAATGTGTAAAATTGGTGGAGTTACCCTTTAAAGAACAAGTTCAAGTAAAATCTAGTGCGCTTATAACACACTTTTGCGTTTTTTTTGTTTCAGTTGACATTATTAATTTACTTATCTGCATTATTGTAAAGATTCAGGGACAGTGCACATAATGTCACTACATGGGTAAAAACCAAGTCCTCAGTTTGACCGTGTTGTCTAAACTACATATTTGGAGGTGAAAACTGCACGTTCAAATGATTAGCTGTGGCTGCTTCCTGGTTCACCTTTGACCTAGTTACATCATTTTCCAAAGCAACAAATATTTATCATGATGACCATATGAAGCAGACTTTTGTTGACACCTCTGGAAAGATAACATGGCCAAACTGGGCACTTCCTTTCTTTCCTGTGCACTCCCCTATCTCTAAAACACAACTGGTGACTTACACTTATCATAACCCCCCAAGATTTACCTAATGATTTCTGTAAAGCTGGTAACAAACACAAATGATTTTTCCTATGATGTAGAAACAAGTGATTGTGAAGATCTTACCTGCTATAGTAAGGCTCCATTTGTAAAATTCTACAGTGTCATTCACAAAATGTGTTACAACCTCCATGGCTCTGCCTTTGGTCTCGATTATACTGTGGCAGAGAGGGACAGAGAGGGGGAGAGAGGGAGAGAAGGTTCAAGTCAGCGAGAGCCACCCAAATTAAATTACAGGCCATACGTATCATATGTATCCTATCAGTCTAACTAGTAGCATGAGGAGCTGGCTGACGCCATCATTTTAGATGTGTCAGCCTTTTAAACTACCGAAACACATCTCTGCCATGATTAGCCTGAATTTGTTGATGTGCACGTATTCATCAGGCCAAAGAGACGCTTTCCACCATCCTCTTCAACTGACTCCTCAGGGTGTAATATGTGAGAAGTGAGAGCCTTTTAGGCCGGGAGTTTGTATTCTACTGTGTCATATGAATTATTCAGCTTATTACAAATGCATGTGTGCAAGTTTATCCATTATACTCTTTTCAGCATTGCTGTATTCACCCTAAAAGACCATGTTAGGCCTCTATTCACTGTTTGAAATGGTATGGTAACATTATCCTCCTCGAGATGCTAATGCGCTTTCCATTGATTCATGTGATTGCTGGTCACAACAGTTTGATATAATTGTAGGAAATAGGATAGAGGATATTGAGCAATTCTCTTGTATCTTTTCCTGACAGTACTGATGATTATTCATCAGAAATCTCATTGTGGTACCAAAAGACATCCCTATAATACTGCAGCAATATCGATATTGAGGTATTTTGTCAAAAAATATGTTATTATTTGATTCTCTTGCCAGGTCCTAGCATTTATGAAGTGCTTTTTGAGGAGTTTTCAAAACATCTAGTACTGTACTTAAGTACAATTTTGAGGTAGTTCGATTTTCTTCTGCTTTATACTTCAGATCCGCCACATCTTGGAAGCAAATATTGTACGTTTCACTCCACTACTTGTATTTGATAACTTTAGTTACTTTGCAGGCTGCATCAGAGCTAAAGTAGTGCTTTTTAGAAATTAATTCATTTTATCAGCAATCAGATGATAATCAGAAAAACGCTCAATATCGGCTCCAATAATCGGTCGACCTATAGCTCACAGTATAAACATACATGCAAATACATGTGCAGTTTGCTTTTACTTGTATTTTTGATACTTAAGTACATTTAACATCAGCTATTTAAAGACTTTTACTCAAGTTTTAGTCATATAAGTGACTTTCACTGTTACCAAAGTAATATTTTAACATGATATCTTTACTTTTACTCAAAGTAGCATGACAGTACATCAAGACAGACAGACACGTGCACATCATTAACCTTAATTAAGCAGCATTACATAACAAACAGTTCTCATCCACCTGGCAGCAGGTGTCTCTATATTAATCTATAATTAATCCGATGTGTCACATCAGCTGCCCTTTAAATAATGAATTGCTCTGTATACAGTGACTGACAGCTGTCCCACTGACAGCACGGTGTCGGGAGTGTTTTTTGCAGGAATATCTGCACATGGGTGTGAGGCAGCACATGGCCTGCAGAATGGACGCCTGCAGGACCTCATCAGAGCCACTGAGGGGGTTTACTTTGGTGGCAGTGGGCCGCGGAGGGAAATGAGATAGAGAGGGTTAACCGGGTTTGTGCGCACACACAAAAAGGCAGGGGCGCATGTGTCAGCAGGTTTCGCTTGGACCGCTCAAGAGGCTTAAATTCAATTGATCAACGAGCTTAGATGTAGGCCCTAAGTACAAATGCCCAACGACCCACAAACCTGCGCGATGGTTATCTGCCTATATGCGCTATGGCACACTACAAAAAAAAAAAAAAAAAGCCCTGATCATGAAGAAAATGGGAGCATAAAAACACACACTGTCATTTGCAATAATAACACAACATTTAAAAAAAAAAAACCTTACAGATAGCTACATTTAAAATAGCACTTAATAGCACAATAAAACAATTTACACGTTTAATTTGAGCTGTGTGAGTCTCCCCATGGCTTAACAGGTGGGTGTCTGATAGGTGCTCAACACAGAATGAACGAGAACAAGATTAGCAAGAATGCTATATTTAAAAAAAACACACAAAAAAAACACACACATGAAAAGTGTCTCACACGACCCACGCAGATATAATTGACATGTCGTGGACAAAGGGCTGGGCTCTGTGGCACGCTGGCGTCTTAATTACGCCCTAAAATAAGACTGAAAGCCTTTTTTTTATATAAAATACGCTATAAAATACGTGTAGCATGCTCGAAGCTACATTACGACAGCACACAACGTTAAAAAAAACGATACTTACGTCCTCGATATTTAGGAGCGTGTAATGACATCCGGTGCAATTTGATGCCCAACTCCTCTCAGTCACCGCTCCGCTCCTCTTCTTCCTCCTCTTCCTCCTCTTCCTCTCCCTGCTAACGAGTTTCTACACCGCACCGGTTACGGTTCGACATTAAACAGCAATTTGGCAAGAAACTGGACAAGGCAAGTGAAAATCTATGACTAAGATAGGCCAATTATGCATTCAGTCCGCTCAGCCGCATCATCTTCTCGCAATCTCCTAGACACCGAGGGAAGCCAGGTGCCGCTGCGCATGCGCGGGGAATTCACACTCCCCGTGTGCGTCTCGCGTGCGAGGGTGGCGGGCAGCGGCAGACGTTGGCACGTAATGGCCGCCAGGTCGCCAGTGACAAGAGACTTTCTTCAGTTCATCCTCGGTATTTATTTATTTATTACTGCTGTTTAACTTACATAATTAATTAACCAACACACAGTTAGCTTATTAGCTGCCTAAATTCTACTTTTTGTGGAGAGTAACACGCACTTTATGCTTGTTTGTGTATGCTACAAAGCTAGCTAAACATATGCGTCCACATCCTCTGACATTAGTCTCATCTGCATCCTTTTTTTCTTTGGTTGCTATCTGGTGATAGATGTCATCCCCCTCTCGTCTCTTCTCGGTTTCTTCCACTAGATGGAGCTGTCAAGCTGTCTTCTTCAGCTCACCTGGCCTCCTGACACCGACAGGGCCTCAGGACAGGTTTGGTTTCTCTGAAGGAGGCCTGACTCGGTTGCAGTAAGTCAGTGGAGTTCCTGCTTTTGCTGTAGTCTGACCAAACACCCTGTTCGTCAGCCAGTTTAAACTGCAGTACCCTCACTGGCAGAGTTGATTAAGTTAGACTGCCAAACGTCCGAGTGAAATTTAGTTATGACTAGCCTTCTTGAAGCGCCTGATCCCCAGTACATCCAGGGTCTTACGGCACAGAGGTTTCGCCATGCCGTACACTGTGCCATTGCTCTGTCCTTCCCCAGTGTCATATTTGGACTTCCCATGGACGATGGTGACAGATCCAACTGGACTTCGCTAACCTGGATGAGAGACTAAAGAGCTGCTAGAATCCAAAACAGTAAAGAAATGGGAGTCTGTGTGCGTGTGGAGGAAAGAGTTGGTCCCCACAAGACTACGTGCTTGCCATTTCCCCACTAATCTGAGGCGAAAATCTATCTACTGAATCCTGCTAAGGACAAAAGCATTTGCATGAACCAAATCACATAAATATAGTGTTTCAGAATAGATTTACACAAACACCATGAATGAGCGCTGCCTTTCCTTTTGGCTGTAGTTCCATCAAAGATCTTAGCGTATTGACATCTGTGGTTTAGCAGTGGATTCACATCATATCATGCATCAAAGTATTGTAATTAACCATCCTCAATTTGGCATGTTTGATAAAATATGCAAATTCAATGGCAAATTCTCTGTGCACACCACAATGAATGCAGTAAAAAAAGCTGTTTCGAATGGCACAATTTATTCCAGATTTGCCTTGATGGTTCAGTTCATGACTGCAATTGCACTGTAATTATGGTACTTGCAGCTATTTGCTCAGAAAACAGAAAACCCTTCATTTCTAAAATTGACAATCTGAAGAGCGTCCTCCCCTCTCGCCTACTTTGTTTTGGAGAAGAGATTTGGTGTTGGAGAAGAACATTTGAAGGGTTCAGTTGTGAAAACTGATATCTACATTTTTATTTTTTGCACTCAATGGAAAATAAATCAAGCTGGTGTTGGGTTGTTTTTAAAATGTGCCTAAATCTTTTTTTTAATTTTTAATCCTAAATCATGCTGTGCACTCCAGGGAATTCATGTATTCATTCACTCTTCATTTATACCTGAGAGATCATTGAGGGGTGACCCTCATTAAAGGGGCACTAAGACGTTTTGGAGAAGAAATTAAAACTTTAACAATGACATCGAATCAATTACAATACAAAGAAAAGCAGTAAGACAGCAAAGGGGTCTAAAATAGATAATGGGATCCTACAATCAGCTGATAATAAGCCATCAAAAACTTTATGATTATGGAAGATAATTTGCTAGATAAATTAAATGTAAAATAAAAATACAGTTATGTTAAACAATTACAAGTAGAGGTTGGGAGAAATTTCTAAAATGGCGGAAAGGTATGAGTGTATATATATTAAGGAGGTGCTGTGTTTTGTTCCACGAGTCAAGTGCACTAATATCAGTCAAACTGGTGTTGGTGTATTCGTACGCTGCTTTTGCAAATGAACTGACTTGTTTTGTCATTCAGTATGTCTCCTAGAAGCACTTCTTGTAGGTTAATAGGTTGTAACAAAATAGAGAAAAAATAAGTTCTTCACAAAAAGCAAAATGGGTTCACGTCATTGAATTAAGTTGACAAAGGGACTGCAACTTGTTTAGGCCTGCAGATGTAGACATTGTGTATTGATGTTTGCCACCTACAGGCCAACTACGGCCCGTATGCTCAGGACCTGCAGGTCACAAAAGTGTATATACTGTGGGTGCTATGTCTACATTTCCAGCTTACACTGCTGCTGGTATCACTTTCCCATCCATTAGGTGGTGCAAGTTGGCATGACTGGCTTGAACAGAATTTTAAAAAAACTCCAGTGTATTTTTTGCCAAATTCACCTGCCTGTCTGCCTGCACACTACTGGTCTCACCCCCCTCGCACGCAGACACGTTCATATCTGTGTGGTCCTCGTACCAATTTAGTTTGGAGAGGTTCAGTGTGCGGTGAATGCAGAATTTGAAGGAGGCACGTTGGCGGTCCTATAATCACAAATGTCATGACTACCGGTCTGAAGTTCCAACGACCACATCACGGCAACCTGGGAGATTGGTTTGGCTGCAGACTGCCACTTGAATAAATACACTTAATATTAGACGAGCCCTGAATAGTGCACTAACAACTCTTGGCTGTCTTACGGTAAGGCAGAGTTTCTGTGTGAAGTGGTTTGAGTCATGTGGCATCAGGAAAGTGAGTCCCATTGAGCTGCGGTTGCTCAGATTGCGGGTGTCTACAAATTCTGCATAAAGAGACAATTTAAAATTAATGGGCTTATTATATAATGTGAGTCAGATAATTAAATAAAGATATGTTAGATAAATGCTCTGTCGTGCGGTAACGGAAATTCTTGCATTTCTTGAGTTCAAATATAATCATGAAAAATAGGTTTGAAGATTAAGTGGCATTTTTTGGTCAAAGACGCGCGGAGAAACTTGGAAAAGCTATCTAAAATCAGATATTTAAGTTGACGGAAATTAAAAAGAAGAAGAAGGAGACATCTATTGCTATTTAGGGCATCGAGTATTAAAAGCACCGAACAGTATGGAGCCAAACATACATTCCTTTTAACATTGATGTATGACCTAAAGGAACACTGGCATCATTAAACTGAATGTACCGTAGTATTTATTGTATTATTCCTGTATAAAACTGGTAGAAGTTTATAAGGGCTTCATGATTTTTCAATATTATCATTAGGGAAGCATGTTGTACTACCACAGAGGTTTGATTCTCATCGTGGAAGGCACCAGTAACATTACTGACCTTATAAAATATTAAAGCAAATGCTTCTTCTAGTGCCTGTATCTGAATGTGCTCTTCATGTGTGTGTGAATTGGCAATATAGTAGAGTTAAAATGTCATGTGTTTGTGAGTGCACTTCCTGTTTCTACCCTTCCTTTTTTTCTCCCTCTAACTTCTTTCTGTCCTGTCTGCTCTGTCCCTTACCTCGCTGCACTCTTGGGCTGCATATTGAGTTTTCACCCCTCGTAAAGTTTGCGTCTGTTAGTCTTATACCCTCTTTATCACTCTTTATGGTCATCATATTTCATTCTACATCTGGCAGTGCCATTTTCAAAAGGGTAAACATTTCACAGTTTCCAATGCAGTGAAGCCAGAGCGTAGCCATCTTTTTTTTTTTTTTTTTTTTTTTAGCGCCCTAAGCATCCATCAGATACATTACCTTATGATTTATGCTGGAACACGCTGTGCACACAACCGCCGAAATCTCTGTAAGGGAAATTTCCTTCTGTAGGGCACATTCACAGTCAACCACCTGGGACAAACCATTTTTCCACATACCTCTGGAGCAGTGCACTGCTGTGAAGAGAAAAAAAAGCCTTTTGCGAGATTTTTCCAAAACACTCTTCGAGTAAGGGGGTCACAGTCTTCACACAGGCCTCCTGTAACTGGGATAGGTGGGAGGTCATAATTGTGCAACATTAAGTATATCTTTAATACTAGAAGATGCACATGTACATCCAAACATCTTTGATATGAGCAATTTTTGATGATGTTCCAGAGTAGTATAGATAAGAATAACTCAGTCAAGATGTATTCTGAAGTCCTGCCTCTGTTTCAGCACGTGCGGCCAGGAAATTACAAGCTCAAAGGAGATTTGGCTGCATGTATACTTACTTTTCTGAATGGTTTCTCCGTGCATATGTATTGTGTAGGTATGCACGTGAACCCATGTGTGAAATCTGTTAGTTTATAGCCGTGTCTGCACAATGCACATGAATCCTAAATCTTTGCACGTTGATTTAAGTTTTTGTTTTGGGTTAAACACAGCAGATCGTATCATTCTCTTTTGCAGAAAAAGTGCTGCAATTTCCCTTAAACGACCAAATCCGAGCTCCTTTAATTAACGCTCCTGCCCATAACTACAATTTCTCCAGTTGCATCTAATTGCAGTGGATCGTTTTCTTTCACAGTTTCTGTGTAATCTGGATCAGGTCCGTTCCATTGGAGTCTTCTCAGATGGTTTTAATTTGAAAGGCATATGCATCAGGCTGAAATTTAACTGGCCTCATTCGGTAGCTGATCCCCTCTGTCTATAGTGGCTCACTAGATGTGGCATTAGGTCACAGCTTGTGCCATTTTGAGGATAACGTGGCTTCTTTTACAGCTTCCCATAAAAACAGGATTTGAGCAGCACACATATATATGTACTCTACATGTGCACACTCTGTGTTGTCCTCATTTGGCCTCTGTGTCAGGGGAAACCCTCCCACTGTTGTAGTGTGTGGCCAGAAGTGCCCAGGGCCCACATGCAGAAAGTACCTCAACACAGGGCTGACGATGGAGCACCAATTTTCCTGTTATTCTGTTAGTGTTATGGCTTTCTTTCTTTCTTTCTTTCTTTCTTTCTTTCTTTCTTTCTTTCTTTCTTTCTTTCTGTCTTTCTGTCTTTTCTCACATTTACTGTGTTATTCTTCCCGTCTCTCAACCCCAAACCGTTTTTATACATCATCGTCTTTCCGAGGCAGTTTCTCTTCTGTTTTTCGTTTCATTTTCTTCCGCATGTCATATGTCCATCCACAGTCTTTAGTGTGCCTTTCCATGCATGCACACTCACACGTGGTTGTTTTTTTAACCTTTATTTATGCTGGGTAGGTTGGCTGGGCATGCAGCGCCACCCTGAAAATTAAATGTAATGTGGCAGTATAAATGGAAAAGAATACGACAATAAACAAACAGAAAGAGAGCAGTATGGGGTGATTATTTTGAATTGTCTTGAAATTACAGAGGGCTATAAGTGCTTTAATTTTTAGGTGGCCTCGCAAATAAATCCAGTAAAAGTATCTTTACTAAATGGCTTCTCGTAAATGGTTTCTGACGCATCAGTTAGTCATGCAGCAAGTTCAATATGAAGCATAGTTCCAGAGAACTTATAATACTGACTAAGATGGCTGTTCTGATAAGAGCTTCTTAAGATAAAAAATGCCAGTAATTATTACATCTCACGTGCAGGGAAGGCCAATCTACCTTATCATTTCAAATGGTGGGTATTATAATTACTATAAGTAGTGAATCTCTGGTTAACTCAGTCGAAGGGTTTAAGTGTGGAGGCAGGACTAACTGCTTCATCAATCCTATTCTGACAACTCAGAGAGAAGTCAAGGTATAGTCACAGATTATTGTCTTTATGTCGTTTTCTTTCTGAGTTACATGTATTTTTTATTTATGTTAGTATTTTATTTTATATACATGATAAAATGGGTGAGGCCTAAAGTAAACCCCTGTGGTACACCTTAGTAGTTGCCATATGTACCCATTCACTGATGTCTTAGCTCTCTTGCGTCGTTTTCGGCTGCATCAGGATGCTGCTTTTCAGCGACATGTGACAAAAACACACAGTCCACTACCTGCTCAACACCAAACCGCAGACAGACACAGTTAACAACTAGTTGGTGAACATAGTGGAGCATTTAACAGCCAGTCATTTCTTTCATGAGTTAGTAGAGACCAAAAACAGACCTAAAACAAAGTGAATATTGGACTTAGATTCATCGCTGGTCAGAGACAGGACTGCCAATAAATGTTAAAGTTGCTCTGTAACTACTGGGTGTGTAGACAAGCAACTGTGAGCGAACAAGTTTGGCATATCAACTTTAAAGGTCACGATATGTTAATGTTGACTTCACAACTTGTTTCCACCTCCTTCAAGTAGCCAAAAAAAAAAATCCCAATCATTGCAGGTTAAAAGCCTTAATACAGAATTTGTCTCAGAGTGTTTGCATTTTCAGTCCTAGCTTTTTAATGGATGGGAAGAAACCACTGCAGACATGAAAAAAAGCTCTTTTCTTCCAGTTTTTGTAATATGCACATGGAGCATTATTGAGACAAAAACGAACCAATAATGCATAGCAGCAAAAATGTGAGGAGGTAGGCCTGCTAGCTGTGTAGTCAGTCTGTTGAAATATTTAGCTAAAGGATATATAAGCCATTATGCATGCATTGTATATGTTACCCAGTTAGCACAATATTAGTGGAATATGCTGTCAAACATAGCCAAGCAACTGAATGAATGAAATGGCCTGTTAGCTAATGAGTTTTTATGCTGACTTCCTCTGAAACATGCATACTGTCTGACCAAAATCTACCGCAAAAGTTAACATTTTCCAACACATTCCCTTAGGAATGAATTGACCTCTGTTTGACTAGCTGACCTACACAGAACGAGGCCATATGCACACGTGCACAAACATACAGATATCCACACTGTGATAAAAGTAGTGAGCGTGTCTGTGCGTACATTTTCATTTCTCTCAAAATGGATGTTATAACTGAAGTGAGCTTTGACAGGTTGTAAGATCATTACCTCAGATAGCACTAAAATAACGGACTATATGGTCGACTAAAATATTTTCATTACCTGTAGTACAACCTGTCAGTAACAGATGAGTGCAATCCATAGTCGTAACACAGCAGAAGAAGATGTCAGGGTGTGTGTGTGTGTGTGTGTGTGTGCGTGTTGGACTGCTTGGCCTGCTCTCTTGCTCTGAAATCTGAGTCTCCAAGCTGCAGCCTCTGTTAATAAGGAAGGACATTCTTTGTGCTCTATGCAGTGATCCTAAAAAACTTGTTTGTCATGCACTTAATGAAAAGCAGGTATGTTAAATAGCTGCTGAACATGCCACTGAATGTTGTGAAGATTGATTTTCAAGTGAAAAAATTTAATGATGTGTCGTATCTGTTTGCTATCGTGAGCCTCTGCTATATTCTCTGTAAACCTGCGGCGTTGTCATCATGCTTTGTTCACAGCACAGTTAATAACACTGTCGACACAGCAACAAATGCACCCCAATAAACTCATAAAAATCCACTTAGTGTTCAACCACCTACAGTATATTAATAGTGTTTTTAAATACTGTGAAAAAGACTGTTAAAAGCTCCCCATTAGCTCACTTTACAAGCCCCTACAAAGTGATGAATGTGCAGTCTTGACGTGAACAGTATTGCTGTCTGTGTCTATGAGTATGATAATATTTTGAGGGAAAATATTTTCCTCCTTAGTCAAAAGCTAGCTGAAAGCAGTTACACTTTGTTCACTGACTTGGCATTAGTACAGGAAATCTGATTCCCAGGGTTTTTCCTCGCTGGCACCCTGTGCCGCCTCTTATTTTGACTGCGTTTAGCAAGGTTTGTCACAGTGCTTGGTGACTGTTGTAAAGTAAATCCATAAAAAAAGTAGCCCGCTGCAACACAAAACAAGTTATTAGATCAGTTTTAGTGTTACAAGAAGTTGGAGGGGTAGCCAGCAGAGAGGGTCTGCAACTGTGGCCTGGAAAGCAAGAGTCAACACGAGGCACTTCCAGCTCAATGTGGTCACTAATTATATTTACAGCTGGTTAAGGACCATCTCTGCCAATAGGCCCGTAACTGGGACATGGCAAATGGGCAGATGGATGTAAATTTGCTCGAGCTCTCTCCTTTCTGGCCTGTTTTTTTTTTGTTCCAACAAAGCTTTTAGACACACATAATGAGGAAATAAGAAATAGGGAAATCATTAATAATAGTGTCAAAGGTTTACAGAATGTAATATCCTAATTTGAAAATACATTGTTTAACATAATGCTGTGGTTGAGGGATACCTGTATTGGCACTTTTATTGCTTATAATTAAGTTTATTAAGTTTATAAATAAACTGCAAGATAGCGGACACAAACATCGTAACAGTAAGAATCACAGATAGATACAAATTCACTTCACTTATAAAAATGTATCATCTAATTTTTATTGTTTCTTTTTATTGACCTTTTACTGTTTTTTTTCTATTGTCACGTCATCATGTCACATGGGCTTTTGGTTAGTTAGATGTAGAGACCGATTGATATTATCAGCTAATATTCGTCTTTCACAGACAAGTCGGTATCGACGCATACGTTGTCTGATATGGGCAGTTATTTCTGTAGATTAAAATACAAAAAAAGATGCTTTGAGTAGTTTTCTAATTATTAAATCCAGTGTTAGAGTTAGAGTTGGAGTTAAAGTGTTTGATAGCCATATTTGAGGGATCGTTGTAAACGATGTTGGCCGATGCATTATTATAAAAAAGTAGGGGACCTGTGAGAGACAGATGGTCAGACTTGTGGTTGAGGCCGAGACGTTGTGACTTTCAGTTGTGGTATGAGTCAAACTTCAACAATGCTGGCTCTTACAATTCCCATAATGCAACTCAATAGCATGCCCTGCCTTTTTACTGCCCTAATCTTTCAAACCCCTTGCCCCTAGTTTAGGAGGCAGGTCTGTGGTCAAAGTCTCAAAGCTAAATCATGATAACATCATCAGGGTTGTTTTCTCATGCTTTGAGGACGTCATACAACTGCCGAGAAATACTCTCTATGACGAGTGCTCTGACCTTCGTGTGTAAAGTCACCGTAGTGCACCTTTCTTAGTAAGCGAGTTGCTTTGCTGCTGATGTCTTCTAGTGTACTTCATTTTTTCGTATTCCACTGTGACAACGCTACACACTTTAAACCCGCTTATATTAGTATGTAGTTTGGAATTGGGACAGCATTAGTTGTAGGTAGGGACTGCAGGTATAGCAGTCGGTAGTTAATCCTCTGCCCCAGAGAGCTCAAAGCCTCTCAGCACTGTCACGTTCTGTTACTGTTAATCTGAACTGGATGCGCTGCCAAGGGGCTGACCCACTGCCTGCGACCCTGCCACAGCTGAGGTCAGTGTCTGACGTCTCTCCGAGAGGCAGGGTGAGCTGTGCCAGTGCGCTGTACTGTGAGAATTACCTGGGTCTGAAATACCAGTGACCTTAGATAACATTTTGAAACTGCAGGGTCTGGAGTTATTTGGTCTATGATTTTTATTATTTCCACATTTCAAAGGCATATAAATAAATGAAATGACTTCTAAAAGGTATTTATTTTTGACAGACACGCTGAGGTGAGTTATTATCATGTTGATGGACATGGTTGCTGAGAAGATAGACAGCAAGAGGAAAGCACTTTGAGACAGAGGCAGCGACTGCTGCTTTGCACCAAATAGGCAGACACTTTGTGAAATGGCTGCATCGAGGAGGCAAATTTGAAACAGTTGTTTTCAGGAAGGAATTCAGTTGTTTGAGTGGGTCTTATTCAACAAATTACAGCCACTCAAAACTGTGTGGGCTTATATAGCCCATGTGTGCGCAGAATACACCAGGCATGTCGGTATTTTGTAGTCTCGCAGCACTGTGTCAGCGCTGGAGAAAGGTCTGCGTGTACCCGTTATCATTCTGCTAAAATGGAAAAAACGCTCTAGCTTGTTTGTGTTCTTTAAACAAATCACAATCGTCTTGGGCGGCACAAGCCCAGGATGCAGCAAAAGAGTGTCAGGGGGAACTTGTTTTGGTGAAACACTTGCAGGTGCAGAGGTGAGCCCTGTCATTAAAATGGCTAAATCTGAAAAAGAACAGGTAACAACTGCTAGCTTGTTTATGTTTGCGTACCGTAAGCAACCAGGTTAGAGTTAGGGTAACATGTCATTTTCAGCACGTGGGTTGCTAGCTCAGAGGTTTTTGTTGTTGTTTCCCGTCAGTTATGGCTTGAATTAAGGCTGATGGCAAACTTACATGCAAAGAGCCTTCACTCAGAGCGAAGGAACAAAGTGAATTCATGTAACGATAAGCCCACGGGTTTCATCATAGGGTCAAACTTTAGGGTGAAACAGAATAAAGTCGTTGACTTTTTGGGTATTGAATTGGCAAAGACCAGACGTGGCTCCTCCTGTGCTCATAGAACCAGGGTTATTATCCATAACCTTAAAATATCCTGTAACTCATAATGCAGTGTGCAGAATGAAATAATCATTTAGTTTGTGCTTTAATGAAAAAGCCAGATGTCTGTTTAAAACATCCTTTATGAACTGCCCGGGTCCTGCCAAGTATGAAGACAGGATAAGTACACCTCATGACCTACTCACTCGGAAATAACTCTCCCTCTGTGCACTGGGGCTTCCCATTATTCACCAAAATTGTCCTAAAATTGCCATGAGTCCCACAAGTTCCTGTGTCCAGTCAGTGTGGGACAGGCTTATAACAACATATTTGTCATCTTCGCCAACATTACTCACTCATGGAAACGCTAAAAGAGAACCGCAGGAGAAAAAACTTTGAGCAGGAATTTCTATTTGATTTTGAATAAATATCTCATTTGCATTTGACTTGAATACACACCATTATTATTGAAGCGAAAACAGATGCAAAGTCGCAAAGACGCTAATGCTAGCAGACAGAAAAGAACATAGACGTTGGTTTCTTTTTGTTCCTGGCTTCCTCGGAGCTCCTGGTTCGTTTACTGGCAGCATCAGGTGAATGAGCATCCATTCACTTTTTATGTTGTTTTCTTTGCCTCCTCTGTCAGTCCTGTTCCTATTTTGGTTGTGTAATGGCAGATGCACTTCCTCTGTGTCATAAATCCAGACTTCGTTTTTCTGGGGAAAATACTGCTCGGTTGCCGACTATTGCACGAATATCATAGTGAAAGTAAAGCTAATAGGGAACCACTCTACATGCGAATGGTGTCATTTTCTTACAGCCTATAGAGGATAAGCTTAAGCGAAAAAGTTGTCTATTTCCACTTAAATCTCTATTTAGTAAATATCCCCTTTTATTTCCGACTGTGAGAGGGGTCAGACTACTTATTAGAAGTATATGTCCAGTTAGGTTTTCCAGTTCCAGGGCCTTATACTCAACATGCTGGCTCATTATCTTACTGGCAGTCCCAAATGAAACAGAGCCATTGCTAATGTTATTTGTTACACCTGTCCGTTGCTATGAAAAGTCAAAATACTACACACACACAACTTTTAAATATCAACATCATACTGCCATTCATTCAGGGCTGTTTGATTGGCTGCCATGAATCACAGATGTTGCATGATTGTTTTTCCTGCTCCGTAACCGATGGCTAAATGTCTGAGAGGAAATCTTTCAGCAGCTGTGGCTCATATGCCTGTGCTGTCTCTGCTCACTCATCACAAACCACACCTTGAAAAACCACCTGGAACGTTCACCTTAACTTACTGCATGTCTGTCACATGACATCTGCAATCCTCGAATGTGATGGGATGGTGTGTGTGGCACATCGTGGGTGTATTATTTGAGCTTGTGTGTTTGAATATGTGCCTCTTTATGTCCATCTTGTTATTGGTATCACCTTTATTTTGAATGTTTCATCCGTGTGTGTGTGTCTAAGCTCGGTCTGTGTTAGATCAGACGAAGTATGCGTTTGCCTGGTTGTAAATTTGGAGCCACTTTAAAGGCCGGTCTGCTTTAGATTTTGGACATCCTCAGCACAGAGCACAGATTAAGTTTACCACAAACAAGCCCTAAATGTCATGGAGAGGATCTTGGATAATATCTTGGACATTATGTATCTTATGTTGTCTTCATTTTGTTATTGATATGTGTCTTAACTATGTCTCAGGACTGCTAGCTGCATGGCTAACTGGAGCTGCCATCAGCTAGTTAGCTCAGTTAGCAGTTATTCTGAGGATTTGCTACCCCCTAATTGTTGAGTATGAATTCAACAGATGGCCTTTTTTTTTTTTTTTTTTTTTTTTTTACATATTGCACCTTTAATAAGTACACCGTATGAGGGAATGGATGAAAGCATTCATTAAAACACAAGTAATCTGCTTTTAAATGCTAAACAGGATGTTGCCGTTTTCCTGGTTTGGCTTGAAAACAGCCGAGATCGAAAAGCCTGCCTGTGACAATTAGGTGGAAATTTCCAAGCCGTTTTCCCCAAACAGAGATTGCTTTGGAAATGTAGAACAGAACAAAAATCCCCAAACTTTCCCCTGTAGGATCTGGCCTTAGACACTGTTTGAGCTATTTACCATATCTAAGGCTGCATACCATACGTCAGCCTGCACTGATTTCAGATATATGTTATCATTCAGAAGGGGACGTTTTCAGCTGGGCAAGATGCCAGATGTACAACATGAACGCACAACATATTTATGTTTCATTACCGTGCCTCTTTTTATCTGGATTATGATCCAACACATGTGAATATAGTAAAGCCAAAAATACAATGAGCCTGTAAGTCACATTTTATGTTTACAGAATCCATCATCGCAGCCGGTATCAGAGAGTAACCCGTCTGTGGCCTTTCTGCTAAGAGTTAAATGTGCAATTCGAACAGGGATTTGTTTGAAGGACGCAGCCTGTCCGCTTCAATCATAATGGATCAACACAAAACTGGTTGCATTGCTGCTTTTGAATACAATTTTAAAGAAAGTCTTTGTTGTTTGTGGCCTGGGATTTAATTTTAAAGCTTTGCATTTAAGCAGACATCATTAGGGGTTTTGTCTTTAAATGTTTTCAAAGGGGCTTTTTAGTTGTTTATTCTCTAACCAGGGTTTAATTTTTTTGTTGTGGTTGTCACTCCCAGTTGTCCTAAGGCCCATTGGATGCTACACAAACACATTATGTTGTTAGTCTGATGACTCACATTATGTTGTTCTTGCAGTTAAACTTACAGCTAAAAATATGTTGTCCTCGGTGTGTGTGAATAAAAGAAAACGTGAGACTGGTAACAACTTTTGAGTGTGTATGTGCGTGCTCCTTCATGCTGTGTGAAAAGATGTTTGTCGGATATTTTTTTAGCCCGTTGCCAGCTGCTTGACTAACCCCACTCTAAATTACTCTTACCTACACAGTGTAAATCTGTCGCGTAATATTTAATTAGAGGCTAAGTAATGCTAATTGCTCAGATTCAATTACACCAGATAAGTAAGTTAATTGATCCTTTCCTGACCAGTTAACCGAAACCTCTGTTATGGTTTGTGTGATTGCGGCTGTGGGGAGAACATGATCAGCATTCTTCTGGATGATTTAATCTCTCGGGTTTTATTTAGCAACAAAGAAGAAGATCTACATGGGAGAGTCAGTCCTACAGAGACACATTGAGGAATGGTTACATTTTGGGAAATACATTTATTTGATTCCTGCTTAGAGTTAAGAGAAGCAGCTGGTTAGCTTAGCTAAGCACAAAGACTGGAAACAAGGGGAAACAGTTAGCCTGGCTCTATCCAAAGCTAAAAAAAATCTGCCTACCAGCATCTCTAAACCTAACTTTAGAGACATTATAACTTGTTTATTTTTTTTATATATACAGTTTATTTTTCACATAAAACAAAAATGAAAAGCCGTGTTTCTTCAATGCAGAAGTCTCTCTGGATACTGCAGCAAGTCATCACACCCGGACAAGAAATAGTCCCGCTCGTAATAACAGTAAAACCCTAACATACCATTTTTACACTTCAGTTTTTGTGCAGATTGAACAAAAAAAATATACTGTACTTTTTATTGAGGGAGATTTAGTTATTTTTGGACAGAGTCAGACCAGCTGCTGACCCCTGTTTCCCGTTGTTGCGCTAAACTAAGAAAAGTTAAGCTAAACTAATTGACTTCAGGCTGTAGCTTGACACTCGGCAACACTCGGCAAGAAAGCTAAGAAGTGTATTTCCAAATGACTATTCCTTTAAATGCAATTTCACCATTTTTGTTAGCAAAATATATACTGATAAATTATCTTGCCAAATAATGGTACATTTATATTATTTATTATTCTAATGAATAGAGCTGATAATATGAAGCTTAACTGCTGTCATTGTCTTAACAAGTGCAGCTCTACACACATATACAGTAGGTTTTTGAATGCACCTTTGCCCCGGCAGCTCAGTCGGTAGACCGTGCACCCCATGTGCAGAGGCTGCAGCAGCCCAGGGTTCAAATCTGACTCGTGGCCGTTTGCTAAATGTCATCCCCCCTCTCTCTCCCCTCCCGTTAGACTGGAAAGCCAAAGATGTCGTCACTGGTGTGGACATTTGTTTTCAGTTTCAGAGAAAGACAACAAGCTGATCTTTGTTGTAATAATGATGTTGTTCTGTTCAAAGCTGTATAACATCAAATAATTCGTCTTTCCCTTCTGTCTTACCCTCAGGTGTGAATAAACGACAGGTTATGAGATGCGAAACTGTGAAATTATCAGTTATCTTAATGGTATCGGCAATGGGACGCAAAAACTTTCAGTTATAGGTATTGGCTGAAAAAAAATACATCGTGCATGACAAGAAGATATCATCTTGAGCTAAAAAAATGATCCCTTCCCCAGGATGTGAGCTTTAGTTGACAGACCTCTGTGTGTATGAATATGCATTCAGTCTTTTAAATCAATACACGTGTGGGAAATAAAATAGCATGTGAGACCTTGACGGGCAGGCAGACAGTGTTTCCTCGGGGAATGGGATGATTTTGTTTTTCCTGCTGAGATGTTTTCAAAATGACACACTTCAGATTATGTCCAATGAATCTGCGAAGCAAAAGCAGCGATTCGAAAGTGTTCCACGACACGACAACATGTTTTAAGTTAAAGATTAAGAGAGGCCATATCGGTCACTGTTAAAACCTGTGCTTGACACAATAAACTATTGTCTCTCTGAAATTTGAAACAGCATGTGTGGAGCGATTAATGCCAGTCTGCCATTCATTCTTCTGCCAGTACTGTTCCTGATGAATTATTGATTAGGTATGAGAGCTCTGAAACACACAGCTGTTATTGGACTGGTGGGTGTTGTGAAACAAACATTCTTGCATGACGAAAAGCAAAGATCTTCCACAGAAAGACAGATGGGTTGAAAACTTGGCTTGGAGTTTATTTTAATACAGATATATGTCTTTTTTTAATCCCAAGGAACTGTTTTCTGACCAAATATAAAAAAACAAAAATGCTGAGTTTGATTGTTTTATAAATGGTGATTGAATAAAATGTCAGAACATTTTAGGAAGACGACTAATATTATCGGTCTGTAGGGAGATAGTTGGCAACGAGGTGGATTATTTTCTCCCTTCAGCGATATTTCACAAATACCAAGAACTCAGACGTCTCCTTACCGGCAACACAAAATGCCCGTAAGGTCTTTTCTCAAAACACCGAGGACGCAGGGACCTCTGTTAGAGAGGAGGACACAAAAACCACATGCCCACACACACAGACGCACATGCACTCCATCCAGACACCCCTTTGAGCTTCCTCTGGAATGAATCATCCGGGGTCTGATGTGGTTAACGATGACCAGTGTTTCCGTGTTTTTTCAGATTCTGTCTTCGAAGCCACATGGGACTCGATAGGTCGAGAAGCTGCGTTTAGCTGAGTCATCGCAAAGTTTCCTCTTTTCCCACGATTTTGCCTGCGGTTGCTGACTCAATAAAATAAGCCATCGTTCTCTATTGAAACAATACAGCTAGACTTCGAAATGTCATATTTGATATTAGAATATATTTACAATGCCTCAACAATTGCATTAACTGGAGATATATTCCAGATCTGGTCCGTATTAAACCTTAAAAAGTAGTCCACCAATTTAGCATTACATTCCTATGACATTGTCGGTCTTGTGGTTGTAGTTTTTAAATCTAAATCAAGTACACACAGTGCAACTTGACCGCTGACAGTTTGGTTAGAGATCTGATTGTTTTATGCTAGTAGCGGCTAACGTAGTCTCAAACCGCTAGCCTCCGGCAAAGTGAAGGAGCGGACTACAAAGATTTGGTAAACTCCAAATCAAGAATCGCAGATTTTGCTTCATTTAATCCATCCATTCTCTGAAACCTCTTATCCTTTTCAGGGTCACGGGGGGGCTGGAGCCGATCCCAGCTGACATTGGGCGATGACGAGTACGCCCTGGATAAGTCGCCAGTTCATCACAGGGCGGATTTATATTGTGTCTGATACAAATGTTTCTACACATTAAGGTTCATGTTCCTCAAAGGAATAGTTTGAAGTTCTGTCTGTTTGAAATGAAGCTACGGCCTGGAGACAGTTACTTTAGCTTAGCATAAAAACTGGGAACAGGGGAATAAAGATAGGTAGCTTGAAGTCACTGCTCCTGACCAAAAAGTAGTCCCCCCAAAAAACCCCTGCCGACCTTTTGGTTGGAATAAACAAAAGAGATACAGTTGAATGTGTTGATGAGGAAGGTGCTGGTATGCAGAATGTTTTAACCTTTAAACAGAGCCAAGTTAGCTGTTTACATTCTTTATGCTAGTGTGCTACATCATACAAGCTAGCCACCTCCTCAAGCAGATATGAGAGTGTTATGAATATCCTTGGCATGAAAGCACTTATGTTTTTTTTTTTTCCCAACCTCAAAATGCTGAACTATCCCTTTACAGATAAGTTGAATCAAAGGTATGTTGAATACTACTCAGTCAAACAGGATCAGGACTGAATTAACCTTCTCGGGTTCCTGGGCACTATTACTTTCCATTCCTCTAAATCTCTGAGCAGTGTTCACAGTTTTTCTATGCTGGAATACGAACCGGCCGAAGATTTACCGACTGGTAATTCGCTTCAAGACATCAACTTAGGAATATGCAAGAAAAAATGTAGGTCTTAAAAGTAGATTTTGGGACAGGGCCGCAAGGTAGTGTAATAGAGCAGGGCCTTTATGATATTGTACTTTAGTGAGGCATATTCTTCAACAAAATTCTAATTAATTTAAGCTGCAAAAATACAACAGCAATAAAAAAAATACCTTAAATACTATTAACATCAATGACTAAAGTGAATTGAGACCAACATGGGCACAACTGAAGTCACAAAGTAAGTGAGTAGCCAGTGGCGTTCAAAAACAAGTTAAAATTGCAACTAAATCAGAGTTTTGCGCTCGTCACCTTGTTCCGTATTATCATTTGACTCCATTAAACTTATCTTATTGTCGAGTTATTACACACACATGCACGGAAATATGCTTTTCACACACATACAGACCTTTACGCGTACACATCCTCTGTCTCTTGTCTTTCTGTCTCGCTATCTTCCTGTGTGTGCTGTATCTCTCACCGCCACATGCATAAAACCACACACACGTGCACACGCACTCACAGTCACGTCTGGAAGAGATTGTGCTAAAATAAGAGATGATTGAATGCATGGCAGATGTCTGCCGTCACTGAATTTCCTTTATTCTATCTGATAATTTAGCACACCAGTGGTGGAATGCGCGAGCCGCACATTTATAAACATGTCTGACAGAGTCATGACTGAGGCTTGAACTAAAAAATTTGAAGCCTGTGGGAAAAAAGCATGGCATTTATCGTCCAATATGCATTTTCAGAACGCATTAAAGATCACAGCTAGAGATCGGTTTGTTCTTTGTTTGATCAGGCGGTGGAGCATGTTCCCAGGCAGAGATTTGGGGCCAGCTAAAACAGTTTAGTCAAAAATGCATGGGAAGTTTTGCAGCCATCTTCTATTTAGTGTGATATATACAAATAAATGAATGTACCTGAGAGCAATTATCATCAGTAGCCTTCCACATCAGTGACTTTGATAGGCACTTAAAATTCGACCCCGTATCCTGTAACTAATTACTTTTTGGCCAGCTTGTGCAGAGCCATGTTAGCATCATGCTAACTCTGCACCTTTCTTTAAGCTCAATATTGTGCTACAGGTCCAGGCTCGTCCAGTAACACGCAGATATCAATCACTCGTCTCTAAACGAGAACCAGATGACACATATTGAAGAAATAAACCAGTTTGGAAAACCATCTGTTGTAAAATGCAGATCTTTTGCTGTTGTGGTTCAGGAAACGTCAGTTTTACTTACACAAATGAGAGAATCCAGGAAAAGATGTAGCCCCCAGGTGCAAAAAATGATGGTTCAGGGGATTTGTTTGTCTTTCAACCTAAAGTTGACTCAAACACAGTGAGACACCTGTCTTGTTCTCCAGTGTGCTCATTAAAGCAACGAGAGAAAGTAAGCATATCTAAGGTAATAAATCACGTCCGTTATACTGACAGACGACAGCATACATTTTGACTTTGTGCTGAGTGAAGGTAAAGGCTGTCATTTGGGAGAGGAGAGGAACCACTGCTGTATTTTTATGACTCTTCACACCAGCTATCACTGCGTTATTTATGATTCTGCCAGCGCAGGGATGGGAGGAGGGGTTGGGCTACTTTGTCAGGGATGTAAAATGAAATCTGGAAGCGTTCATACGAGCGGGAATGTGGCGGCCTGCTGTATATCACAATCTAGAGGAGACTGACTGAGAAAGTGTCAGTGCTCAGTATGTTTTCTATGTGTCAACAAATCCCAAGAAAAGACTCAACTGAAATGTGAACTAACAAATCTTTATATATTTTTATTATTTTAAAAGGCTAAGTACGTTTTAGCGATGGTGCGTTTGTCAGGGACTACTTTCAGCTGTGGATGAATACACATTTTGTGAGTTAGTAAGTGTTTACTGCAGCAGAAGGATGCGTGTGGGACTGACTCAAAATAAACTACAGTGGCCATGTTTACAATGATAGAAAAACACTTCAGCCTGTGCAACTGTGTGGCTCTTTGATGTGTTTTTAATAGTTTCTGGACAACAATAGAGCTCTAGGATCCAGAAGAATACATGTCAGACTTTGACTACACAGACTATACTTATTATTATAGTTATTCAATTCATATTCATCTTCTTTTACAGAATAAGACAGCAAGAAAAAAAAACATATCAGCAGTCTCATCCTCATCTGAGGCTCATATGTATTTCACTGTTACCAATGAAAAGCTTTATAAACCATTTATTAAGCAATTGTAAGGTTTATAATCAGTTTACAATAAACAATTGCTTGATAAATGGTTTATAAAGCTTTTCATTGCTAACAGTGAAATAACTATTAAAGGTGCATTATGTAGTTTTGGGGAAGACACTTTAATCAGAAGAGAAAGATCTTTGTTGACTGATTTTATTTAGTTTTTATTCCTAAGCAAACTAAACAAAAAACTATTTTTGTTTTCATGAATAAACAAACTGACCTTAAAGGACAACACAGTTTCATACTGTTTTACTTTGTTTATACGTGGCGGACCCTGCCACCTTTCTAGCTTCAAACAGTGTTCTGGGGGCCTTATTTCCCACAGAGGACACCGTGTTTATCCAGTTATTAAAAGAGAAAAAGAGTTTTGTGTTATTACCTATTGTAAATTGTACACATAGTGCCCCTGTAACTAGTTTTTAATTAACTATAAGTTTACCTTTTATTAATTATGGTTATTATGAAGAGTTACCAAAACATTTCTTTTCCTTTTATTCACCAGAGCCAGTTCAACACACAGAAGTTATTTTCTTCTGATCTAATTTGCAACCCTTCTATCTTATATGTGTTCATTCGTCTGTGTGTAGGTGTGAGGCATAATGGAAAATACTGTTCATTACTATTTCTCTTTTTGACTTTTTCTGTTATTTTCAGGACAGACAGATGTGAAAATGAATGAAGGAAGTTTCCTTTCTATGCACAAGAAGTCATTTTCTTCTTAGTTTTCTGTGGCTGACGCTTCGAAAGCTGAAAAATCATGGCTGAGCGTTGCATCAGTCGTACAAACCGTAATCGTCTGGAATAAGTTCTCTGTTTCCAAAGAGGGATTTTTGAGGTGCCCGGGACTCTGCGAGCATTAAACCTGTTTAACATCAGCACCATGTCGACTTGGTAACTGCATTTCCTGACCATTTAAGGAGAAGTAAATAAGCGAAACATACAAAATTTTCCACTTTCCAAAAAGACTTCTGCTGTTTTCAATAAGCAGCTCTTTTGAAATAAAAATCTCGGTGTAAAATCGACATTTACATTCTTCTTAATCTTTGTAGTTGAAACTTTATGGGCCCTTCCGTTTTCGGACAATTTTATTTGATTTTAAATTGTCACGCCCAATAAAATTTAAAGACTGTCAACAAGAACTGTATGTGCTGCGCAACTCAAACTGTAAACAGGAGGTCTCGCTGCTCCACATATGTTTTATTAACTGCGGCCACGTTGTCATCCATTTTTCTGACATCGTGTGCCTTTCGCGAGGGAGGGGAAATGGTTCGGCAGTGATTTCTGCAGCGCCATGTTTCAGATTTGTGCATTTGTTTTAACTGCCTCAAACATTAAAATGGAAAAACTGCCTCGGCTGTTTCAGACCATGAATCATCTTTTATGTGCGCTTGTATTTTTCTCCTTCAGATAAACGATGCCGTCATCACCGGGAGGTTAATCCCGCTTGTCTTCCTCCTTCCCTCCTGCTGTAGGACAGTAATCGGTTAACTGGAGAGACGGGAGCTCTTTTTCCTTCACTTTCCATCTTATAGTTTTCTTGTATTGGAGCTCAGTGTGAAGTTTTCCATGGCAGTAACCACACGGCACACACACCGAGAAAGTGTTGCGTCCTCGGAGTATTGAGGTGCACTGACTTGTGGTCGAGGCCTTTGACAGGCTGCCTGCTGATGGTGGTATCGCCTGCATTTTTAGTGTCTCGGAGAATTTGTTGTTGAGGAATTAGGCCGCGGCCAACGCTGCTCCGAAATAACACGCGCATAAACAAAGCTGTCATGGGGAGAGAAAGGCAGAGCGTGAGGAGAGAGGAAAAAGAGTGGAGTGATCCGTGCAAGAAAACACAAAAGATAGCAGTTTTTCATGCGTTGTGCTTCTTCGACACAATCTCACATTCACATCAGCTAAGTAAACAAAGTAGAACTAAACAAGTAACGAGGAAAATCTGTAAGACATGTAACAGCAAAACCCATCCAGACCTGAGTATCTGCCCCTTCCTAATCCCTGCAGAGCAAAAGCTGAGAGGAAACCAACAAAATAAGAGCAAATGTGTAATTCTGAATCGTAAGAATGTTACAGAGGAAGCTTTCATCTAACACAAGAAAGGAAACCAAACACAGCTGCTTCCATTTCCAGACGTCACAGCCACGCTCGAGCTCTGACTTACACATCCATACGGCTTCTCTACATACGTTCAGTCCGTCTCACCCTGAATTACCTTTGTCCCCGCCATCACCCCCTTTCTCTTTCTCTCCCTCCGTCTCCCTCTCTTTGTCCCTCTCTTTCCCTTCGCTCTCCCTCCCCAGATGTCTGCTCACCAGCTGCGCTCAGATGGCTGAGAGGAGAAGACTGGATGGATTTTTATAGAGCGTGCACACACGCACGCCAACAGTACACGCACAGAGTGTCACACAGTGACCTGCTGCAGCAGGGATCCAGGACTTGGGTCCCCGAGTTTAAAGATTTTCTTTCTGTTTTTCATTTTTTCCACATCTTTTCACCGTCTATGACCACATCAATATGAAACAGATGCCCCAAACTCACATGTGACTGCAGACAAACATGGGGTATGGTCAGAGAAGGTCAGGAATTTGGCTGTTTCTCTGCTCTAATCGGATTAGTGTTTCTTTTTTCTGTGTGTGACTAATATGAAAGTGATTAGACTGCAGCTTTTGGCCCAGAGAATGAGGAGAATTTGTGGTAAAAACAGGGTTGGTTAAAAAACCTTCATTAACGTCAAGTCATTATTTGTCTCCATGTGTGGAATAGGATATGATTTGTCCCAAAGCTTTAAAGTAAGTTGTAGCCAGTTGTGTATCTTCAGCCTTGTAGTGGCTGCGTGTCAGCTTTAATCATCTGATTCATCTCACAGCCGCCTCTTTCTGTCTCTGTGACACATTTACCAGTTATCTCGCTAAAGACTGCTATCGCAGTTAAGAGGTTAACAGTTGACTGTGCAAGAAGCCTGTTCTCGTAAAGCACATGTGCAGTTTACAAAAATAGCAGTCACGTTTTTAACACTTAAATTTCCTCTTCATTTTTGGGGTCAGTGATTTCAGAGAAAGGTCGACTGAAACGATGTTTGCTTAAATTAATTTTGCTGGCAGATCTGAAAAGCTAAAGGCTAAAGTTACTTGTCCCAGGCAAAATGTTTGCGTTGTCACCTTATGATCCGTGAAAAAAGCAAAGACATAATGAAAACTGCAGTTCTCTTGTTAGTCCCTGTCGGTAAAGCTATTTCTGGGATACGATAAGGTTCCAGGTTTGAATGTTTAGCTTGCTTACACAAACACGCAAGTCTGGAGGTAAGCTTCTGTGTTGTTGTGTGTTCGCCAAATGCTACGTCGGATATCAAGTTCGGCTCGGGTTGAGTTTAAACTTCTCCAAATCCAATAAAGAGCAGGAGAAAACCACTAATGTTAGCCTACAGTAGTGTAGCATCCAGGAGAAGCTTCCACACAATGTGAAAATTCAACTGCTTTGATGAACCCTGTGTGATGTGCTCCTCGGTCTTGGAAGTAACTCTGGGTAAGATTACTACTGTAGATTGCGAGCTAGTTAGCTGGACACGCTAACATTTGCAGCTTAGAGCAGACAAATGCATTGTTTTATCAGTTGCCTACCCTTGTGCTCTTGGAGGCTGTTGTTCACCCTTCAAGCCTTTACACATAGTATCAGTCTTATAGTGCCTCATGCACACCTCTTCAACATGCGCAGAAACCAAAGCTTGATTACAGTTGCTACGCTATGATTGGACAATCGCCGTTCAGGGGAGGGGTTTACCGAAATGTCAATAGGCTTCAATTCTCACATTTTACCGCTAAAATGGCCGTCTGTGTATCCAGTCTGTGTTGTTGCCATGGCGACAGGAAGGCCACTCCGATGTCGGCCCCTCTGACCCTGAGTAAACCGTGACGAGACCCTCTGTGTGCTTTCCCTCTGATGGACTTTTGATGGTGACATAACTGCTGGGCTTGCTTTCTTGACCTCGAAGCAGAGAGACGAGTGTGTGTGTGTGTGTGTGTGTGTGTGTGTGTGTGTGTGTGTGTGTGTGTATTGGGTCAGTGGGTAGGGGTAAGGAAGGGGAAAGTAAGGTCATTGGGCGGATGGACTGAACAGGTTTCAGAGGATGTGAACGACGGTGGGCCTCATGAGTAAACATAGCTCTAGTGTGAAATGAGAGAATACTTCGAAGTGCATGTGTGTGTGCGTGCACATGTGTCTGTGTGTGTGCGTGTCGGGATTACTTTCCCATAGTACTCCAGTCCAACTCCTTCCGACCGTCACCTTAGATTTCCACACTTTCAGATGATAGATAGTCGGCTCAGATCATCGATCAGGACGTGAGAACATTCCCACATGAAAGGAGAAAGTGTTTGGTCAGATCTACGGCTTTCTGCTGACACTGTGCTCTCTCATTCACGCCCTCCTCTCAGCAGTCTGTCTCCCTTTTTGTTCTACCCTCACCACTGACCTTTGACCTCAAAGCCCTTGCCGGGGTCCTTTTAGAGGCCACAGTGGACGGCCATAAATCTCTTGTGAGGAAGACGAGAAGATCAGTGCGTTTAGCTTCCGGACTAAACCTTCACTGACACTGGACTGTAAACATCAGGAGAGAATAAATGACAGTTTGTGTTATGAAAAGGATAATTGTGAATGATAAGTTGTTGGACGTCCTTCTATCAACATTTCTCCCTAAGTGAGAATTCAGAGTTTCCTTCATTTTCTTTGAACTTTCAGTTCACACACAAACATTTGCATTTCAAGTCAAGTTAATTTATTTAGCACATTAACACTTATAAGTCTCTCTGGGCGTTATAGTCCTCCATCAACAACATTTCCAGACTCAGCTCAAACTCTGCAGAGTTTTGGGAGAGGCATTTTATTAAAAAGAAGGAAAAAAAACGCAGTAGTAACAGTAAGGGGGGAAATTACAAAAACAATGAAGAGAAAATCATGAAAATAATATCATACAGAGTCCAGGAGCAACCTACTGGCTACAGCACATAACATATAACTGCACTGTGACCTTTGTTGCATACCATTCCCTGTCTTTCCATGTTTCCTGTCTGTGTCTACATAATCTCTATAAACAGATATCTACTCATGTGTCCAGAATCTGCAGGCGAGGGACACGGTTTTTCCGCTCGTAGTCTGAGCAGTTCTGACCAATTGCATGCGAGTGGCTTCCGTTGCATGCAGATAAACAGTCCATGTGGAGAGCAAAAGGGGCGAAATGCATTAGCTAAAATGTAATCACAGAAACAATCTCCTAGCGTTTCTCAAAACTATTCGCTGCACCTTTGAGTTGCTAATCGACTGCATTAAATGACTGATGTACAGAAGAGGAAGCTTTGGCCTGGACGTCAGTTATTCCTTATGAGGATATCCGCCGGCTACATACAGTAGGAGGCTACGAGACAGTGGCTGTTACCTTCAGAGGCTAAATCATCATCAGACGGTAGCTGATAGGTTCTGACACTGATGTCTACACAATCAACTATCAAATAAAAAGGCAAATAAATAAAACAAATAAATAAATAAAACGTAGAAACATAGTCTTAAAAGAAAGAAAATGACCCTAACCGTACATGTTATCATCAGCATGCAAACACGCTTGCAGTGGCAATGCTAACATGCTGACGTTAATGATTAGCATGTTTGTCATCTTAGTTTAGAAATGTTAGCATGCTAGCATTTGCCTATCATCACTAAACACAAAGTACAGCGGAGGCTAATGGAAATGTCATATTTTTTGGGATCACCAAGGATAATAATCCAGTGATGGACATGAATGTCTGTACCAAATTTCATGCCAATTATTTGGATTAATGTGCCTGAAATTTGGAGACATTTCATCTAAAACAAAGATATAAACTGGTGCTAGAGAGGAAAAGTCAGGGGATCACCAATAACATCCACTGGGGAACATGAAAATCGACCCAAGAAATTGTTTGGATTCAGTTCGGTGTGGACCAAAATGGCGGACTGACTGACCACCCGACTGAAATGAAAAATGGAAGAGGTCCAATCCTGAGGGGAAAGAAGGTCCAACCTGTCTGAGGAGGAGGCAACATGCAGACAGCCAACAGTACCAAATCCTGAAACTTAACAATTGTCCATATTACTCACCAGAGATACAGTAAAGCTAGAGACTGTGCTCAAAGATTTAGTCTTGGGTGCCAGCTTTCTAGACAGCAGGTGGTGAAAAAAACAATGGAAACAGCAGGAAAAGGCTTTGACTCCTGAGAATTTTCTTCTGAGTTCATGGGATGACAGGGAGGGCTGCCTGATGACTGACTTAAACAAGCAAAAAACACTTTTCATACACAATGAAATACATTAAGAGGAGTACTTTAAAAAAACAAAAAGCCAGGGCAGTGAGACAAACACTGGAGTAATTTAATCTAAATTTACGACGCCTTGTTAGAATCCGCAATGTGGTATTTTGAGCGGAGAGGATTTTCACCATCCTTTGTGTTCGAGCTCCCAGTAAAAACCCCAAATAATAATGCCTTTAAAATCCGTGCTGCAATTTTCAGCTCCTAACCAATTCCTCTTGACATTTTACCTTCCAACGAGTGCGAACCACGAAAACATAGTTTCCTCTGTGCACATCGGGCAGGCCAATTTCCAGAGGGGAACACTTGATTAGCACAACAAACACGTACAGTTCTTTCTCTCTCAGGCATTCAGACCATTTGTGTGCGCAAAGAAATACCAAGTAAAACCCAAAACAAACCAAAACAAAAAAATAACTTCTCCATAAATCCCCAAACTACCCTTGATTAGCTATAACAAACCATTAAATGATGACAGGAATGCTGGGTAGAAAGCGGGAGGAGAGTAGAGACACCAAAAGAGTGAAACATGGGATGAAACTGAACAAAACCAGAAGAAGAAAAGGGGAAAACTTGGAGAAAAAGAGAGGGTTGAAATTTGACAGTCTGGGTAACTTTTCCTCTTTCTTCGCAGAAATGCAAACATGTCGGCGGACTCGGTTTGACGGCCACGGTCAAAATGATATCGTCCGACCATTGCGGTCCCATGGTTTACTTGACTGCAATTAAAAATACGCATTACTCTGCAATTAGACGTTATGTTCTGAAAGATTTTGCTTTTGCAAACAACCACCTACATCTGTTTTCCAAATCGAGCAAAGAAAACAGGCCAACATCTGAGGAGACGATCAGAAAAAGGAAGTAACTTTTGTGCGGATTGGTAACGGATGGATTGGACTCGCTGGTTTGTCTGACAGGTCAGGACGGGATGTTGACGTTGGCCCCTTTGTTTTTGACGTTGGGGTGTAACAAATTAACGAACTGAGAAACTTCATGAATACAGACTCTGTAATTGTTTTGGATTGATATCAACCAAAGATTGAAGAGGAGAAGGAAAGAAACTGATTTAATACACTGAGTCTACTGAATCAAACATTGAATTTTTTCATTTTGTTACATGAAAACAGCTCTCAGATATGACCTAACACTACCACAAAAAGTAATTGCTAAAGTGAATTCCTGCTGTATGTACCCATTATGTTTTTCCTTCAGCAGATTGAGTATCGCAGCACCGTACTTAGACGGCTAGAAGTCACAGAGTTCTTACAGTGCAACTTGCTTTTTATTAATGAGCGGGAACATCTCCTCCGACTTAAGATAATCACTTTGTTTGTTGAACAAACAATGCCAGAGAACATGCACGAGCAGCGGCGGCGACATGCACACACACTGCTAACAATCACACAGACACGGTCATGCTCGCTGCACGCTTTCCATCCGTGCTGCTCGCCAAACAACAGGAAATGTGAGGTAGATCTTATAACCTCCTCTTCTCTTCTCTTGTCTTCTCTTGTCTTCTCTTCTCTTCTCTTCTCTTCTCTTCTCTTCTCTTCTCTTCTCTGATTAGTCGATGATAAAAAAAAAAAAGTAGATTAGCTTGTGATTTGATCTTCTGATTGATGGCCATGAGAATAGGCCTACACATACACATGACTAATGCTAGAGCTGGATCAAACAATTGATTGTTTAAGCTGATTTTGGCACCTCATGAATCTGCACAATAACTCATCTCCCTGTATTAGCTCATCAGTTACAGATATTCTCCCTCTCAAACACTTACACTGAGCTAGTGAGACGGCACAGAGCCAAGAGCGCTTAAGACGGTCCAAGCTCTTTTTTTCCTGACTGATAGAGTTGATAGAGTTTATGGAGTTCAAAGTTCACGAGGCACACGCTGCCCCCGATACTGCCCTGAAATGCAGGAAATGGTACCACATTGATCTGATACCACATGTATCATGAGATGTGAGATGTTCTGAGGCCTCCTTAAAGATATTCAGCGGTTACACACTTACAAATGTGGAAACACGGTCTCGAACTGCGGTCACTGGCTTGACAGCCTTCTCGTCTCAAGTCAGATCCTTAACATGTCTTGGGAACATGATATGACATGTAAGCATCTTGTGTAGCGACTTCAAGGTATAGGGAAAAAAAGGTTTTACATATTTGTATAGTTTTTAGCACACTGTATTGGGCTGGTACTTGTTATCTGTCCAGACATTGCTAAAAGAGTCTACAGTGGTGCTAGCATGACTCAAAACCATATGGATTAAAAAAAGAAAAATAAAGCCTGGTTTGTTCAGACCCTTAAAATGGTCCATGATTCTGCTTTCCTCACACGAGGTTGTGGTCGTTGGAGTCATGGCTGTCACTTACGCAGAGGCACAAGCAGCTTGACATTGTTAGAGAGCTGCTCTTAGCTTTGGCTGGATGGGTATGCTAAAGTGTCTGACTTTGATGCCACAGTACAGTAAATCTGTCTTTTTCCAGTCATAATTGGTTTGTTTTAAGCATGACCAGTAGCTCTAGTTGCCAAACTTAACCCTAACCATAGGGGTGGAAGATTAGGAAATACTAACGTGGATCTTTTTCATGAAGGTCGTGTTGGCAGGCACCGACAAGGAGTGGTAGGTAGAGCGCCATACTGTAGTTCGAAGGGTGAGACCACTAACCGAGCCGCCGTATTTGACGAGTTGTCAAACCAGAGTTACAGATTTGAAGCTGAACTCTACAATAAGTAATCCACACAGCTGGAAATGACTTTTCTATGAAGGCCATCAGAGCTTGTTGTTGTGTGAAACGTTCACACATTTTACTGGTTAATTGAAAAGCAACTCTTGGATGAATTGATAAATGACAGTAACTTGTCCGATTATAGCAGGCTGGCATTCGGTTTCTGTGTTATTAATATGTCATCTCGATGAAAAATGAGCAGCTACGTCAAACTGTGGAGCTTTTGGATGAGTTTTGCTTTGATCTGGCTGGGAACATTACTGTCAAACTGGAACCAACAAATCCAGACTCTGCAGACTGAGCACAGTCTGCTCATGTTTTTCTGACCGGCAGCATTAATAACGCATAACTCCTAGAGAACATTTGCCCGGGTCGCTGTTTGGAGACAAGCTGTTGTGAGTAAAACAGTTTCTGTGATTAATTACACAAGAGTCCCTCATCAGCCAGTAAAACATTTTCTCCCTCTAAAGGCTTTTTTCCACTGCGAAGAGGGAAAAACATTTCATTTTAGGGAGCCTTCAGGAAGTGATAGCACATAAATTATCAATACCGTATGTCTGTACATAAGACCCCTGTAAGGGGGAAAATAGAAAGGAAGGAAGCGGACACAATGTTGCTGACTTCAAGTCCAAAGTGTAATGAACGAGCTGCGAACAACATCCTCCCCTTACAGGAAAACACGCAAGACCAGAGCAATAGATCACCTGGAAGACCAGAGCAATGGAGTACAGATAACTGAGAATTAAATTAAATTGTTATTTCAAATGTATTTTCTCAAAATAAGAAATATAAAGTGAAGTGAAGTCGAATGCATTTTCAACACATACTGTTTCTCTTTTACATGCAATGCTCGCGTTTATATCCATCACACGTACAGATGTATAGATCTGATGATATATGATGCTATAAAGCTGAATACTAAACTTGCCCACAGTCATTTCTGGAGGCCAGTTATAACGTTTCCGCTTCCCCATATAGCGACAAAGTTATACTTAACCACATACAGGTGTGTTTTTGGCATGAGCAGCGAGCTGGCAGGTGTGTTTGCTATTACAGCGTGATAATGACTATGATTACAGGTAAGAACAGGCGTGTTCACAGGAGGCAGGGACGGAGACGAGAAGAAAGCAATTACGCTTTTACCAGGATGTGAGTCGCATAACTGGCATCTCTGCGCCTTGAACGCACATGGAGCCATAAACACACGTTTATAGACAGATACACGCACACATCAAAACAGTGAGACAGAGGCACACAAACAGAAACTCACACAAATTAGCACCTTGGTGATTTAAATTTAGCTCCAAATGAGCCCTTTAAAGGCCATCTGTGCTGAAAATAAATGCCCTATTACAGATAACCGTCATTTCATTGAAGGAGGAAAGTGCAAGTCAGTGTTTCAGACTGTCGCTGCTTATAGAGAACTCATTCAGAGAAACACTTTTAAAGGTCATATTGATAACATTTTTGAAAATAATACAGCTTGTAGAAAGGTGTGGCATAAAAGTATATCGCTTCCTTGAAAACATCATTATGGTTATGAATTAATGATTTCAAAAATGTCGTCAGGTCCAAAATATTTGATGTTTACGTCAGTAGTATAACGCTGCTGTTAGCATGTGGTATCTTTTTTTTCGTCAGCAAGTCTTGGTTTCTACAGTATGCGCCCCGTACTGCCCTAACATTAGCTAGCTATTGTTAGCAACATTAATGTTAGCTAGTTTAAGCAATGTTAACGTTAGCTAGCTAGCGTTATTCAAGCAACAGCGGTGGTCTGGAATAGCACCGTTAATGGCTGAATGTTATCAACAACACCTTTAGATAAAGTTCTATTAATAGAATGGCACACAGTAGAGCGCATACCTCTGCCAAGGCCCAAAAAGTCCCCTTTATCCGCATCAATTTGTGTTTTCTGTCATCATGCATTATTCCTTGAGAAATTAACAAAAAAAAGTTGCCCAATCTTGCAATTTTTAAGAAAGTTGGAAAAAAAAACACTTTTTTTTTTATCCACACCAAAAAGTTCACGGGGTCTGTTCTGGGCAGAGAGACATCCTCCATCCAAGTTTCGAGGAATCTGTTCAGTAGTTTTTGTGTCGTCTTGATGACAAACAGACATGGTTGAAAACCAGTTTTTAATTGTTTAATTTTTCCACTTCAATTACAACAGAAAAGATGCCTTTCTAACTTAAGCAATACAGCAACAACTACAAGATGTATTCCCTAGAAAGTGTTTTTTATTTGTGTGTTTGTTTTTTTTCAACATGGATTATTTTCTGATCCTGAATCCCAACACATCACACACACGTACACAGATCCAGGTAACCGTGGTTAGAGTTTAAACAAACAGATATTTTCTCAGGCGTGCTCTTCATTTCTGCTGCCTCACCATCTGGGGCAAATCCATCACAGCTTTTCAGTACCTCCTCGGGTGCCGTAAACAGGCAGATGTGCGCGCATGCTGTGCGTGCATCCACACACACAATAACACACATCTTTGAATCATTACACAAGTGAGGGCTTTCGCTGACAATGTTAACGTTGCTTCGTGACCAATTTCGACCCTCAGTCCTAATTGTGATTATACCTTGAATCCTATTTCCAAATCCTAACATAAACCGAAGCAACGTCATAATGTTCGATGATTACAAACACATTTATTTTTCGTAGCTTTAAGTGCACTTTGAGACCCGAGTGTATACTGTAGTTAGACAGACGGAAAAGCTCCAAAGAAAGCGTCATTTTCTCAGATGTTTCAATGACTGGAACCTGGGGATAAGTCAAATGATATGAAATGATAAGCGCTGACTGCGCCGCTGATTAAAGCAAAAGTGTTTTGACATTTACGGTAATAACGATGATGAATGTGATGATTTTAATTCCGATTGGCTCGCTCTTAATATTTGAAGCGAGTGTTATTGCTGACTCTTTGCACTCTTAGCAGCCATAATGTTTTCAAAGTCATCATGCGCTTAAGTGGAAATACGTCTGTGATGCTTTAACACAGAATCTGACAATTCAAGGGTTTGTCCCATCTTTGTACTTTCATTACGCTTTGTCTTTTCTTGGCCTCTCACTCTGACTGTGTGCAAGCTAAGTGCTACTTAAGTATGTGTGAGTGTGTGTGTGTGTGTGTGTGTGTCGGAGAGCAATGCACCAGATGTTATTTTGCAAGGAAGAGGAGACCAGCCTCTCATGGCTGGTAGTAAAAAAGAGAATTGTTACGGCATTGATGTGGTAACATATAACCATCTCTGAGACTCCGGCAGTCGAGGATAGTCTAATTAAAAAAACTGGTACCACCTGCTAATAAGGTAGCCAACCTGTTACGAAGAGTTTAAAGTAATGGCTTCATTTATGGTTAAGAAACCATTTACTAATGTTTTTTAAAGGCTATTAATAAAAACAGCTTTATAACTGGTAGTTGCCCCCCAGCTAGTTTATCTAATTTGCAACAGATTGCTTCGTTAATGGTTAAGAAACCATTCACTAATGGGTTTTTTTTATTAATGGAGTACCAACATCCATAGCTGCATTATTCCCAAATATAGAGAGTATTAATACCACAGAAAGTTTCACAACTTGGCAGCCCCAAACGTCTTCTTATTAATGGCCTCTAACTGATTTATTAAGCATTAGTGAACAATTTATCATCCATTAAAAAAGGCCATTAATTATTGCTCGCTGCACGGCTCTATGGATGACAGTGTTAACTAACTGTTTTAAGACGGGGATCATAGTACAGTAAAGGTAATCTGCTTAGCATCAGCATGTTTGCGTTGTCATTGTGAGCATTTTAGCATACTGAAGTTAGCATTTAGCTCAAAGCACAGCTGTGGCTAAGAGGACTATAGCCTCTCAGAGCTGCTAGCCTGCTAGGCTCTCTCGTTAAAGGGGGACTTATTATGAAGTGGTATCAGAAAAGTGAATTGAGCTTAATTTAATTTAACATACAAGCGTGAAAATGTGGAATCGTTATCGCTGACCCAAACCCAATCTGTACTCCAGCGCCGGCCCTGGTCCAGCTGGCCAAACTATTTACACTGCCAGGCATAAACACTTAAGACAGGGATGAATCTGATTTATTTCCACAGCTCGCCAGTTGTTTGGCATGTGATGTCGCCGAAAACTCTCCCGGTGATTGGTTTTCCTCCTCAAGTATGAATTATTATTATTGTGTTGCCCAATAATCAGGAGGATTAAGTTTTGTTTATGGCTGCTACTCATAATCCCTGAAAGCAACATCATCTACAGATATCTCACACTGAAAACTAGACACTGACTCAAGTCTTCCTTTAACACAAATACACAGACAGCACAAATACACAAAAGCAGTCATGCGTGCCCACACACACTCTATTGCTTTCTGTCTCTTCCACACACATCGTTGTTTCTCACAGTCTCGTCTTGCCGTTGTTTGATTTACTAGCTGGCCTCTGACCCTGGCCGGGCTGAGCTGGATGGACTCTTGGCCCTGCTGCTCCTCCAACTGGTTCATCTCCAACTTAACCCCCCTGGACCTGAGTGTGTGTGAGTGTGTTCGCATGTCTGGATGCACTTCCTCACATGCGATCAATTCCTCCGTCACTCTGTGGTCCAAAAAGCACGATTGCTACGAGCAATAGCTTTCTGTTTGTTCGATTTTTATATGCCCAGTAAAGCATACTATTATTTTACTGGGTTTTTGTGCTAAAAGCTGCACATGTGCCGCTTCTAAACAAGTTTAACTAAATTAAATCGTCTTCATGTACTACACAAGTCTTGAGAAAAACTCTTGTCAGCACTGCACCCATAATTCCTTCGTTTACAAGCTGCTAAATGACCTTTTGGTGTTATTCATTTCCTGTTGTTGGGAAGCCGAAATCAATTAAAGATGGTGGTGCGACTCTATCTGACCTCTGCCTGTGAAAATATCCAGACGTGAGCCTGAGAGAGGAAGTTTTGTTCATTAAAACACGAGACTTCAATAGTTTTACAAGGACCTTACACGGAAACAACTCTGTGGTAGTTTAATCTATAAGAAAAGATGAAGACAGTGAATCAAAAGTGACTTTAAATTTGACTGAGCTTCCTTTGTGGTCTGCCGTGACACTTCTGCCCACTTGTTTTTCACACCACAGCTCCTTCAGATCTCACACCCCATCTGTCTTATGTTAGATTAGAGATAAGCCTCTTCATGGTGGCCCTTACAAATGTGATTATATATCATTTAGGATTTAATATTTGACCTCAACTCGACAGATCCTCCCACGCAGTGTAGATATTTATGTATGTGTCTCCCCAATCTGAATCAATGCCTATAAAGTAATAAAACAAAACAGTGTGGTAACAGATAAAATATCTTCTAAAGAAATATTCAAATCTGTAGTGAACAAACCTGTCAGCACTTTACTTGAACAGATAAATCACAAAGGGAATCTTTCTCTTCATATTTCTCCGATGGCTCCGGTGGTATTTTTCAAAACATAAAACTCATCTTTGAAGGCGGTCCAGAGTTTTTAAACAGATGTGGGATTCCCACTGTTTTTCTGCCTACAGTCCCATAAAAATATTGAGTTAATAAAGACACTCACTGTGGATTACATCTTCTTAAAGTATTTGTTTAATATGCTTCAGCTGTCTTGCTGAGTCAGATGTGGAGACTGGCACCACTTTTTGTTTGTACGGTAAATATAAAGCTAGAATCAACAAGCGGTAAGCTTAGCTTAGCATAGATACTGGAAACCAAGTGTGTATCGTAAGCCATTGGTTTTTGGGGCTACCGTTTTGGAGCCCCGAGTTTGGCATTGTCGGAGCCAGAACCAACCGTATTTGGACAAGAGTATGGAGCTGGGGAGGATATTCTGATTGGATCGGACTGAGAACCTGAGGACTCGTCAGCCACACCTTAAAGCATATCCTGCTTTATCATCCACTTCACTCTAAATGGCAACATATTTTACAAAATGAACATCATGCTGAATTGAAGAAGACTTGAAACCAGCGACTGAGACCATAAACTCATTAGGAAACTGTTAACTGAAGTAATAAATCAAGTGTGAAGTAGGGTTGTTTTCTCATAACCTTACATACAATCCAGCTTCTTTTTGAAACCAGTGTAGCCGCCCCCTGCTGACCGTCAGACAAAATGCAGGTCTAAGGCACTTCCACATTGGCTTCACTCTGTCCATGTTTGTACAGTTGATTCTGCAAACAAAGGGGAACAGATAGACAAGAGACATAAATGTGTAATAATGTTTCCCTTTTCTAAATCTGTGACCGTCTCAGAAAACTGCCGGACACAATTCCTCAGCTCAGTCCACCTGCCAAGACGCTCCACTACTTAGATGCATCATATTAACACACTTCCTAAAAAGCCTGTGTGACTGAGTTAGTTCTTTCCCTGTTGTGCAACACACTAAACGCCTCAATGTGTTGTTCTCAGTTCCCTTTAAGCCGTTGATAAGGAAGTGGACTGAATTTTTTTTTGTCCCTTCCAGCGAGAGTGACCTAAAAGACGGCGGGAGAAGGGGGGAGGTATGTGTTACAGTACAATAGCCGGTAAATCTCTGGGCAGTAACCACACCAGAGCACTGAACACATGCTTATGGAGGGAGGCTAATCAGCTTTCTGCAGATGGGCTAATGTCCTTACAGTGGCTGAGAGGGGGGCCTATATTTAGCGTCCACTCTCTCCCTCTTAACAGGGGATAACATTGGCCCTGTGCTCCTCTCCATAGCTCATCTCTCTGCTTAGATTCATCAAGAAGTCCATGCAGGGCAGATACGAGGGGGAAAAGCTGTGCTCTAAACAGATGCACGAGATATTAAACGTGCATACAGCTGCTTGTTTAAATATCAGTCAAGGGAATGAGGTAAAAGTTGAAGATTAAGAAGAGTGGAAACAAAGAGACAGTCAGAAGAAAGAAAAAATATCAAAGTCATGAACAACATGAAAGAGAGACTAAGAGAAATATTTTTCCCAGTGTCAGCAGGGAAAGTGACATCTGGAGGCCGAGGCCTCCAGGCATTAGAGAGATGCAGACCTGGAGCCAATCCACTCAGTCAGTTACAATGTGTCCCTGGAGCCCAAGGCTCTGCTGGTAGTACGGCCTGTGCGTATACATGAAATCTACCTGCTGTCGCAAATGCACCCAAAGCTAATGAGGTCTTGGCAAACGGCGTGATGACGGCTGCTGACGGTGGCTGACGTTTATCGTGACGTCTCTTGAGGGGGGGGAAATCCTTCACGTTCAGCTGTCACTCGCTGGCAGCGGCGGTGGTACCTGCGGGGCATTTGCGGGCACCACGGGACGTTGACCCGATGAGGATTCCTACTGTCAGAGTCTGGGCACCAAATCTAAATGCCAGAGCCTGTTTATCTTAGATACCTTGGCCTCGGTTCAGTGAGCTAAAATGTCTACGAAACATCGTGCATATTTTTATTGTAACTTGTAGCGTGTGTGATGAGTGACAAAAAAATTAAACTGAACAAGTCTTGTGTCATGATCTTTTTTTTTTTTAATTCTCAAGTCGGTCAACTTGAACAGAATCATCAGATCATTATTTTTCATGTCCAAACAGGACAGCGGTTTAAAAACACATGAAGAACAGTGAAACAATCTCTTTGCAGCAACAGAAACCCAACAGAAACAGCTCTGAGCACACGTACATATTATTGAACACAAGTTTAAATCTGCATCTCAGCGTAGCCACCGTGTCCACCCCCTCTCTCTCTTCATCAGCCAAAGTAAAACACAAATTCGCACACATCACAAAATAGACTCAACGACACAGCTTTTAAATCTGCCTGCTACATCAGCCGAACACAAACTGTACAAAAATAGAGATTGATAGAAAAATAGGAGATCTGACATGTTTGAGAGAATATGCTGAGTCTCGTGCACTCGTGAAGCTGAAAAAGTACACCTGTTATCACAAGAAACCTCACTCGTAGCCAACCTTTCTTAATGTCGTTCAAATAGCCATGTGGTTGTCTTTATCTGTACTTTTCTTTATTTTTTACTGTTGTTTGGTGCTTTTCCGTGCTAAGAGATACAAATTTTGACAGCTGTGATCTGCTCGTGCAGCCCAGAATTACCTCACACCCCACACTTTGACTCTTTTCCATAAAAGAGGACATGAAATGTATATCGGCCAACATTTACTGAGCTTACATCATCTTTGAGGCTTTTCGGGCTTGAAGATATTCTCCTCTGCTGGCTCTCCGACTCTACCAGCAGTACGCCTCAACTCAAAAGCTGCTCTGCTGCTACATCCCTCCGCACACGATCCATCCTCCACCCCTCTGACAAACACGCAGTTTGTTACATCGCTTTGTGATCTGCAGGTATTTGCAGACGGCTCTTGAGCGTTTGCTCTTAGACGTGAAAAGGAAACTTTTTTTTTTTTTTTTGCAGTGCGTACAGCATATGAAAATGATTTTAAACCGTGTGAAATAATTGAAAAAAATCCTCTCGTTAAAAAAATTTGAAAAGAGACCATTTTGTGTATTTGATAAGATGTATATATAAGCGTATTTAAACTTTCCAGTGTAATTTAAGTGTCCCTGTCTCAAAATGCATTTCAAACTCATTGCATATCTGCTTTATTTTCTGTTTAACATGTATTTGATTCTTAAAAGGTACCCTGTGGAGATTTTGACCACTGGTAGCGCTGCGGAGCAATGTTTTTATGACTCGTTTTTATCATTCAACGAAGTATCCATACGGGCAGAGCGATTTATATCCTGCCATCAATTTTGTGTGATTCAACTGATTGACAGTTGGTGGCAGTAATCCACAAAGACATATTACGCTCATTTTCAGGTTCCTAATTTAATTTTCGGTTCTACTATAATAGGTTTACAGGCTCAAAAAAAACCTCAGTTTTTCTCATACCGTCTAGTGCTGCAGCTCTGTATTCCCCCTCAGTCCGTTTTATCTCCCGTCTCTTTAAGCCGCTAGAGTAAATTATGCAAATGTGACCCCTCGACATAGTGTGATGTCACAAAGTCACGGATTTAAAGGCCGGACTACTCATATTAACTTATCAGTAGAACCTGTGGGATAGAGGAGCTTCTGTTGGTGCGGACTTTGACTTTTTTTAACTTCTTTTATGTGCACGAGAACCCATATAACACGTAAGGAAAGGGAAAAAAATGAAAAAGCTTAATAGGTCTCCTTTAAAACACAAAAAAGAAGCCCACAAGCAAACATAGATCATTTAAAAGGATCTACACAGTAATGTAAACTAAACGCAAATATAACTTTTGTTTGTTTTCAAGAAAACTCCACAGGGCACCTTTAAAGTGGCTCCAGCTGTAAAATGTAATTAAAAGCCATTTCAGTTTCACAAGAACACTTTAGGATGTAGCTTGAATGCATTTTGATAAAGGATGACATGTGATTCTAAATGAATTATGGGGATCATGTTTACATATCCAAACAGATGTCATTTTGTAGTATTTCATCCTCCATACATGACTAGATTAACTCCGCTCTGTGAGAAATAGCTCTTTGGTAACAGGCTGTGCAACGGTCCACTTTATTTTGCAATCTAATAAAATGCAGATAAGAGCAGTCTACGCTCTCTCATTTGCTCTTTTGCTGCCAAACGTCTTTCTTTCTCTGTACATTTCTCAGAAAATGTCCATCTATTTAACTGTTATAAGCATTTTCGATCCAACCTCCCCCTCTCTGCACAGATGATGAGATTATGTTGTTACTTCCCCTATGGTAATCAGGATGTGTGCTTGTCCAGCAGGACTGCAGATAAGAGCAGAGTCTTCAACTAAACATTGTCAAACAAGAAGAAAGTTGGTCCAAAACCTCCCTCAGCATCCTGTCGGTAACCTCTCTGCTCCACAGCACATCCATTATCACCTCGAAAATGTCAATTAAACAGCTCGACAGTTCACTAACGACAAAGAATCACAAAAATATCTCTTTCCCTTTTAGGTTTCATCTAGGCACTTAAAATTATTCCTGTACAGAAATAAAGCATGCATTGTTTTGTTGATTCTTTTTTTTTTTTTTGTTCCTCAGAATTTGGATAAAGTTGAGTATCAAAGTAGATCTTTTGATTTGTAAACAAGTATCCAGTTCCTCATTTTGCATTGTCTGTTAAAAAGGAGTCCTGTGTACGAGCTCGTGCACACACACAGTGCAAATGGCCAGAAGGTTGCAGCTGTTCGACCATGAATCACTATCTTCACGTGTGTCCTCTGTTACTTTCTGTGGCCGTATGTCTATTTTTGGTTTTTGAGTGAATATTATACATGGTCATCATTCGAAAAGCGAGTCCCTGTTGGCTGCAACTCATAACAGACATAGAAATATCATCGTATCCTACTAGTTTGGTCCACCAAATCAATGTTGGCGCCGATGAGAGAACCCTTAAACTGATGGGTCAGCCTCTCATTGGCTTCTCTCCCTGTGTGCTCAGCTCCTCCTGCTGTGGCACCCTACCCCAGGGAAAAGCCTTCCTCTGGCCCTTTGCCTTCCATCCAGCTTCCTTGTCCTCATTTCCCCCTCCTTCCTTTATTCTCTTCTTTTATCGCTTTGTTTAGTTTTGCCTGCTCGTTTTCCGTCTCTCATTTCCCTCAATTTACAATCTCAAGGAAGAGATAAAAAGATCATCATTCACCGTTTAAGGAGGTATGAGTTCCACCTGTTATGCCAAAGTGCATGAAAGCACAAAAGTTTAGTTACAGGGCAACCAGGTGGCGTACATGGGGTGGTGCGTAGGAGGAAGGTAATGCTGAGGAGGCGAGGGAGGACAGGGGTAGACAGGCTGAACCTGTGCTACGTAATAGTTGCTGAAGTTGCCGTCCGAGACGTAAGGAGCCGGCTGGTAGAAGCAGGTGACGTTGGCAGCGTTTGGGATGGCGTTCTGCTCAGCCAGGACCCGCAGCGCCAGCGAGGAGATGAGGCTGAGAGTCTGCCGCCTCTCGTGGCCCATCAGGCACACCGTGCTCTCCTGCACCACCTCGTACAGCGTGGCCAGATAGTCATACTTCCTGTCCTCCAGGTCTACAAAGTGGTTCTGCAGATACGACTCCAGCTTCCTCCTCTGCTCGCTCACGTCGGGGAAGTCTATGAAGAAGCGCGAGCACATGTAGCGCTGCAGCAGCTTCATCTCGCTGTCGGAAGCTGCGCGGAAACCACGCACCAGCAGGTGGCAGTACTTCAGTAAACCCCCGCCGCGGATCTCCTCGGGGCTCCTCGTGCAGATGAGGCGCCTGCGCAGGTGATCGAGGGCGGTGGGGAAATCGCCGTAGACGCTCTCCCCGAGGATTGTGGGGTGGAAGGTGGCGGCCATCGGGTGCTCTGAGCACTCGTAGAAGAGGAGGAGGGAGTCCAGGCGGATCTGGAAGGAGTCCACGCTGAACTCGAACTGCCGTCGGAGAGAGTCCACGAACTTCAGCTCCACGTTCTTGCCGCGGTTGTTGGAGAGGGAGATGAGACTCCAGCGGTCTGAGTCATTGCACACCTTCACCATCTTTTGCACGTAGGCCTCCTAAAGAATACACAATTGAAACATTAAGTGTCATCGCAGACTGAGAATAAATTTTGATTGGTCAGTAACACGTCTCATGCAGTAAAAGAGAAAAGAAATGTTCTGGTATCCCTGCCCGCTTTATCCAATCAGGACAGAGAACTCCATAAAGAGGCGGTCCCGTCTGCTCTTCAACTTGCAGAGAGGAGGATCCTCCTAACTACAGTAGCTAAAGGCAGCTACAGTTAGCAGCAGTTAGCGGTTACTCTGGTGATATGCTGCCCCCTAATTTGTTTGGAGGATGAATTTGACAGGTGATTCTTACATATTGCACCTTTAAGTCTGAAACGGCTGAAATATGAAGTTAATAGTTGCATATAAGTCCATTTGACTGAACCAGAGATCACACAAGCATATAGTTAACCATACTTAGCCACCATAAAAACATTTGCTCCGACATAAAAAGACTAATTCTACCTTTGGCTACATTTCTTTAAAAAGGAGCACGATGTAGTTTTGGAGAAGAAATTCAAAGTCAGAATTTTAATATTTTACAATGTTAATGAGGTAATAATACAGAAATATTTATTTTATCCATAACTGAATAAACAAGCTGTTCTCAGAGGAAAATAAGGTCCACAGAACACTGTTTGAAGCTAGAAAGGTGGCAGGGTCCGCCACATGTACACAAAAAATAAAACCGTATGAGATTGTGTTTGTTTGTTTGTTTATCGAAAATCAAGAGTTTGTCTGTTTAGTTTGTTCAGGCATAAAGAAATAAAAATCGGTCAGTGAGGATCTTTCTCTTCTGATTAAAAATTATTCCCCAAAACTACATACTGCACCTTTAATTTAAACATACACTGCAACATAATCAGATAAATTAATGTGCCAAAGTTGTCCAGAATTTAAGAAGAATGTGTCAGATTTTCTGTTTCCATCTCACAGAGGCCTGCTGCCTTCTCTCTGAGTCTAACAAACCCCTCCTCCTCTCGTTTCCTCCTCTGACAGCAGTAATATAGTGTTAGCTGTAGCTCCAGTGCATCTTTTTTTTTTATCTTACTGTTAAAAAAAACATTACAGCTGCTTATCAGACACATACACTCATCACAGCTCTTGTCCTACTGCTTGTCAGTGTCTGTTTGAGCAGGCTTCGACACACGCGCATTAATGCTATTTGCAGCAGATAAAAATCTGGATTTGGTCAGTTAGTCGTGATGTTTTGCTGATCACATCTGTTGGTGGGCCATTAGTAGGCTGGCTAGTCCTTGGTATCCAGGTAACTGAGGGCCGACTTATTAATGTGGATCCGTCTCCAATTGGATTAGACTGAATCCTCTTTGAATTGGAAAGCAACCTTTTTGAGTATTTGACGGCTTATATGTGCGCGCTGGCTGGGTCGGAACAGGGCAGATCTCAATCTTGTTTTGGTAAAAAAATTCATTTGCATTTAATTTCAAGTGCGTTTGCAAATAGAAAATGTGCGGGTAAGGTGGAGAATGCAGAAGTTCTGCAGTGTGCGGTGCGTAATGAAGCGTGAAAAAGACAAGTGAGGTTGAAAAGTTTGAGACAAAGTGGAAATTCTGCTTTGCAAATAATAATGATATAATATACTACCTTTAAGGTCACCGGTGTGATCTTTTCTTTGTTCACTCCCTCCGGCAAGAAGTCCAGAAGAGAGTCCAGGACTATATCTTTCACTATCTGAAACTCCATCTCTCCTTTCAGATCGGCACAGAATATCAAGTCCAGATCCTTCCAGCCCAGACCGCTGTCCTCGTGCAGGACGTAGCTGGCCGCGGAGCCGTTCAGTCGCACCTCCCGGACATGTATCCGCTTCTCCTCCATGCGGCTCCGGACCACCTTGACGATGTCCCGCGGCTTCACCTCCAGCGTGGGGAAACTCCAGCGGCCGTGGATGGGGATGGAGCCGGTGAGGATGGTGTCCAGCCGCTGCACTTGCTCCCAGTTGAGCACGCTCAGGCTGATGCTCTCCCCGTCCGAGCAGCCGTCAGCCGCGCCACACTCGACGCTCTCGTCCATGTCGAGAAGAGGTAGACAGAAGGAATGTAAACGAGAAAACTTTCCACTAACTCCTGTTGGAGTTGTGGCATAAGTGAGCTGCAACTTTCTGGAGAATCGAGCGTTCAGAGCTGGTGTCTATCATAACAGCGAGATGCTGGTCGACAGCGCGGCTCTACGCATGACGGAAAGAACTAGTTGGGCGGTGTTACGCTTGTCCTACTTCTTACATAAAGTCTGCCGTCCAGACAAATTCAATTCATGAGCTTTCCAGCCGTAAGGCTTAGTCACTGTCCAGCATCTGCTGCCCCGCTGCGCGCTCCGCTCCGGCGCTTTCCCCAAAACTTTGGAAAGCGGACATCAATTGTTAGAAAACTCGAAGCGATTCTTTCTCACAGTGTCAGCTTTTCATTACGTCCCGAAGGCTCACTGACGCATCCATCGCATCCGACTTGACCGTCTCATCCACCACAAAAGTTTTACTTCTCTCCTCCTCGACGCACTTTTTACGCACAGAATATCGCGCGTACCTGCCGCGTAACAGCAACTTTACGCATCGTTCAAAGACCGATACACTTCTCCACTGCACACCTACTTTCAGAAAGTGGTGTATGGCTGCTCTTCCTTCACATTTTGGACGTTTGTTGCTCGTTGGTACTGCGTGATGCCACAGAGGTCCCGCTCCACAGCTGCTGGAGAAGTTGTGATCAGTGTGCTTCCCGTCTGCGAGCGGTTGGGGCGGGTCGGTTTGATTGACAGCCCACACCTACTAATAGCTGCCGCCGCTTCCTGTAGTAGCTGCGAGCCCGGACACTGAGGCGTGTCTGGAGAATGGGCGTAACGAGAGACGGGGAGGCAGACAGGACGCTGACCCTTAACCAAAACTCTCTCTTACTTTGTCGATTTTTCGGAACTCGTTCACCTCTGAAAAAAACAACCCTAATGAACCAGCCGCTCAGCACTCCATAGACCATTCCAGTGAGGATAAAGTCACCCAGGCATCTGTGCAGCTTATTTTTACAAGTAATCATTTCAAAATACTTATGGTGGTGGGACTTTTAGCTGGTAACTATGGTCAGACGATCACAACCGATGCCTTTCCATCACTATTGAGTGTAAAATTACATATGCAGAGCAGCTACAGTCTGTTATTAGTCACTCTGGATGACAGCATCATAAATGTAGACCACTTTGCTCTTATATTACTGTTACACAGGAGTCTGAGCATTCACAGGTGAGGCTGGTGGGTATGCACACACACCCAACGCCCTCTAGGGGTGGTTTCTCACCCATCATCACTTGGCCCTCCATGCATTTGTGTCTGCGGCACCGCTTCAATGTACAGTTACTTTTCAAACTTGACACAAATGTGCAGAAAGCTTCTGTAACGTGTGGCTACCCTGTACGCATGTCTAATGTAATATTAGCGAGCTACTCAAAAAGATTTGTTTGCGATGAACAAGATTAGATGTCAGTCAGTATGTAGGCTATAGGCCACATAGCCTGTGCAGGTCGGTTGTCATGGAGAATCTATCAGTGCCGAGCTCTGCGCTTATATCTGCGTCACTACAGACGAGCCCATAAACCAGCTTACTGCAGATTACCCTCTATGTGCAGTGACACACACACATTCACACAGACGTGCACGGACGCAGAGACTCCTGCGTGCACACCCGCACCTCTGCACATACTGCTTTATGCACAGATCATAACAGAAATTGGGGAAGCGTATCGTAAAAAGTAATGTTTGTAATTAGACCTTTTTTTAGCAATGCAAGAAGAAGCCACTAACAACCGTGACACACAGCATGTGTTCACACTTTGGTGGAGTAACTGAGCGAAACTTCCACATTTTAACATGCAGCATATTTTTATGAAATATGTGGACGTTTGTTAGAATATAAACTGTAGCTGATAGGACACATGATAATTATTTTACATTTTTTATTCCTGTTTAATTTCTAAAGGTGCAATATGTGAAAAATTGAGTTTAAAACATCCGAAAATTAAATAAAATCATCAACAGAATGTGAATAAAACAGTTTTGACGTCATGTCACAGACATCTATCGACTACGTTACAGAGAAATCTGCTAAAGTTAGCATGCTAACCAGCTAGCCCCGGAGCCTGAAAGCCTCTTCCTCTCAGCTGTCCCAAGCTCCTGTGCAGACGGTGTAAGCACCAACACACCCTGGTAGTCCAGCTAGCTGCACGGCTAACTGAGCTAACAAACTAACAGTCATGGATGTATAAACAGAATACAGTTAGCAGCAGTTAGCAGTTATTCTCATGATATGCTGCCCCTATTTGCTGCGGGTATGAATTCAACGGGTGGCCACAAGCAATTACCTTACATTGTGTTTTTTTTCTTCGGCTTCATCCATATTGTATTTGTAAAGCGTGTCAGGACACACTCTTGTATGTTTGCATACTTGGCTAACAAAGCAGACTGATTCAGTCGTGCACATGAGTCATAAAGGCGTACTGTATATATCACATGCATTCCGATGTATAAACTGTGTCATTTCACAGTATGGAATGAGGTTTTTAGGTCAAGTTTGCTGTAACTTATTTGTGGTCAATGACATTTGTGTACTCAGTGAAGTGTGTGGGAGCTGTTTTCACTTCTTGCTTCTTTTCTCAGTCTCACTTGGGTTAACAGTGTCCAGAGTGCCTGATAAATAAAGGCCACATTAAAGGAAAATGAAAGTGATTTCAGTGCAATGCCAAAACTGAAACTTTGTTCCAACTGAGCTACCGACCATATCCAGCTCAAAGACAGTGTAGCTGTTCAGGTTGAGACATGACAGCAGGTCAGTGACACTCAGTGCTTTCCCCATTCACCAACTGGCTCAATGTCTGGCTTAGTGCCGGAGATGCTTACCATGAAGCAGCTACTTACCTGACCTCTGACTCGTCAAGTGGATGACACCGGCTTGGTTTCCGATGTCTGACGACATCAGAGGATTGACGAGGGGATTTCAGACAGACCCCTTGTCAGGTGGCCAAATTTGGAAGCAATTTTGTGTGTGTGTATACGTGCATCTTCACATGCATGTATTGTGTCCGTGTGTGTTGTGTCAGGGTGTGTACTGTAAAGCTAACGTTGGTGTGGTTACGTCCCAGCTTCCTCTTTGTGTAATTGATATTGTTCAGTTCTGTGTGCGTTTTGTAAATTGTATGAGCAAAATGTGACGTTCACATCGTAAATGAGACCGAGAGCTTCATTCAAAAAGTCAGACAGACTGGGTCAACACATCCTTTCAACGGCCCATCACCTGGTTCTGATCAGGTCCAAAGTATCTCTTTCCCCACCTTCATCCCATACACTCTTCCTTTTTATGCTCATCCTCTTCTCCAAACCCTTTTTCACTATTCCTATATGTGGAAGTTCATTAAGAGATTACAGTGAGCCCGTTAGCCGGACGTGCCTCCACTGTCTTGTTTTTTCCCTTTCTGACCTCACCCCCTTAACACCTCTTTCTATTTTTACGCTTTCGTCTGGATCTCTGTTACTAAGGAAAGTAATCTCTCTTTGATTCCATGCTGACTGAACTTTTTTCTACTTTTTCTATTGTTGCAGACCGGAGAGTGAAAGAACTAAGAAAACAGATTCAGCTATTGTTCAAATTGGTGGAGTTTAGGGGTGCTTCACTGCATTTTTGCATATTAGCATATAGCTTTAGCATCGATTCGGATTGCATAAACAGTGAGAAACGGTGAGAAAAAGAGAAACGGACAGCTGCTGTATGGAGAAAAAAAAACCTGACCATCTTCACCAGGTTGCTATTGTCTTGTAGGCCAAACGAAGTGGCTAGCTAGCAACAGCAGCACTTTTGTTTAGCTGGAGGCCTCAACGTTGTTTGCCGAGTTTCCTTCAAACCTAGTGGAGGCACAAATGGTTTTAACGTTAGCACTGGATATCTGTCTTCTCTAAGTGCTGCACCTTAAGAAACGGCTGAAAGCTTCACCTTCTGTCTGACTGAACTTAAAAATATTAAGCTTTCTACTTTGCTATAATTTCCTTTTTATGCGTGTAGCATATGCTAAAAGATTCTTGTTTCACAGCATTTTATTGTAAAGGAACTCTAATCCTTGAACTCATCGCTTTTGAACTCATCGCTTTTGTGGGAACCCACATTTCTTATCTTTCTTGTGTACGTGTGTCTTGTTTCCTTATAGCAATCAGTAGGAGTAGGTTCACAGGGGGTTGTAGAGTTAATTGTACTCCACACTCAACTTCCACTTAAATGCAAGTAATGATTCATCTGCAAGCAATTACAGACCTTCGTGTTCCTGCTACTGTGCATGAAATTCACTTTCACAATGTCCAGCCCGGTGCCCTTTGACACATTTACACTAGATGTACATTACTAATGGCACCGCGTCCAGGCAAAGAAGAACCTCAACAGTGTTTCCAATCAGTTTTAACCCTGACCTCAGCAAAAGACGTTTGTTGACCCCAATCAACCTTGAAGAACGCATTCAGTAGTGTAAGCCCCCACTAAACTCCTGCACAGCCACTAATGAGATTCGCTGACGTGCCCTGCGCTGTAAGCCATGCCGCAGCGCTCCTAGAAGGTGCTCCATGTGGGAGTATGTTAACGACAGATTCAACCCGTCAGAGTATTGTGTTCAGAAGAAGACGGAAGAGTGAAATCGAGATGAAACGGTGGCTTTCACTTAGCGTTTCTCATCACGGTATTAGGTTACAGGAACACACACTTTTGCACAAGTTTCCATCTAACTTGCGCAAGATGTCGTTTCCAAATTTATCTTTAATACCCACATAAAAGAACTGGCTGACCACACTTGAGCATGCACAAAAGCTCAAAGATGTGTTTTGTTCAAGCCAAAAACGCAGACGTCGATGTGAGAGTGCACAATAAAATGGTTTTACTCTTTAACTAGATAATCACATAGAGGATCTCTGTGAACTGAAGTGAACTCAGTACTTTAATGCAGCTGCATACGTTCTCACTACCCCCTTTTCCAAGTCGATACTTTATTCACTCTTTAAACAAACTCTTTTACCCTTTTCTGACCTGTTCTGAGGGCAGCAAACTGCCGTAGATAATAAACAGGAAGTGGATTGCTGTATCTGTGACTCAGCTTCCTGTTTGATACTGTGGTTGGAGATTTCAAGATCACTGTGGTATACTGTGTTGATCTCTGTACCGCATAAATAAACACATGCAAACGTGAACATGCACACACATGCATCATGAGCAGACTCCTGGTGCCTCAGCTGTGATGAAAAATTGGTTTTAAAAGCAGTTTGTGATAAGAAATTGGTAAAAGAGTTCCAGATAACAACCATCAGTTTATCAGTCGGGCTGAGATACTGATAAGCCAGTCGTTTCCAGCCTGAGGGTCATTTCCCCAGCAAGTTGTTGCAAGTTAAATCTGAGGGGTTTTGAGATTATTCATAGTTAGACAATTAGAATAAAACCAGAAGAACAATATGCCTTCAGCAGACACACTCATTAATATTTTCAGGCCTTTCAAAATGAAATTGAAAACAAAACGGGTCATTGGTTGAACTTTTTGCAATATATGTGCAAACAGCATGCTCGAGGCTTGCAGCTAGACAACGCGGCTCCCCACAACAAAATAGTTCGTTTAGTAGGAAGTCAGCATTGGCCTGCTTCCCCGGATTATAGCAGAAATTAAGCTCAGTGGTTAACAGAGTTCATGATATTTACATGTTTTGTTCAGCCAGAAAATCCCATCAGATGATTTTTATGATTTTTGAGGTGTAAATGCAACCACTACAAGTAAAAAGCCAACTTTAGCATGTAGACAAACCACACTGTGGTTGTATGACTTCAACATCACCACCACAAAGCTTCTCGCTACGCTATATCAAACAAACCTTTCTATAAATTGATCAATCTGAAAGTTATAGCTCCAGTGTATGAATGTGTGTGTGAATTTGTGAATGTGACAAAGCCCTATAGAAATGCAAGTCCATTTACCATTTACCCTCGTTAGCAACCGCCTTTTTTAAAGTCATGTTGAAAAAATGTTTGAGAATATTTGCCACTGAAGCACGACAACAGCTAACATGATAATATCCTTAAGGAGGGTCCTGCCTTACGGGGTCATGGGGGCCCAGCAGCTCATTGTGCCCTGGGGACCTCTAGTGAGTTAACACAGCCATGCATACATCCAACCAGTGACAGGGAGAGAAAAGGGTTGTATTCGTATGTATTCTGCCTCCTACTGAGACGCCTCATGAATCAAACGACTTGTAAAATGAGCATAGACTGTTTCATTTTTAAAATTAAAAAAAGAGATAAGTAACTTATTTCTGGTAGATTTACTCTCACCTTCCTCTTCATGCATCATCCTTCCAGTTTCATGCGGAAACTGGAAAACCCCTGAAGAGTCTCAACAAACGTCACACTCACACACACACGGCACGAAGGTGCTACAGCGCCATCTGCTGGACTTCAACTAACAACCCCACGTTGCACCGAGCTGACCGACTCTGTTAAAGCCTCAGACGACGACGACTCACTAGGTGGCGCTCTTTTCATACTGCTGAAACAGCAGATCATGGTCTTTCCCCTCTCTTATTCTCACTTTCCCACACTGCAAGCCTGCACTTAAGCATGTCAGCGCATGTATTTGTACAGCTGTGTTGGGTAAACATGTCATCCAAGAGCCAAGTTAGATCATTGTACTCCTAAATGCCGTGTGTTATGACTCTGATATTAAAAGCTGAATAGGTCAGATGTTCTAATGAAATACATGCGGCTACGACAAAATCAATTTATTATATTTATCAATCACTCAAAGCGCCTCCGTCTCTCTTCATGTGAGGAGTGATTGAGGTTCTTGTTCTGTTTAGCACAAAGCTGACATTCGAGATACCGTCTGCTGTGGGAAATCTCTGTGTCATTCAGGTTGCGTGACTCATTCGACCGCACAAACTCGATTAAACATATTTTATTCCTTTCTGAACTTTTTCTTTTTGTTGTTGTTGAGACCTGTGTCAGCGTTATTATGAAGCCAAGGCAACAGCTCACAACTTTGTCTGTTCCTCGTCTGTGAAACGGGATGACTCAAGCGACCTTGGCCGACGCTCGGTGTCAGCTTTGTTTTGACTCTGCAGAATGATTTACGGCATAAAAAAAACAATTCAAAAGTAGAAACTAATGTGTGTTTCCGTGCCCCTTAACCGATACCGATCGCTGACATCATCCCACCGCTCATCTGCCTGTGCACATGTAAACAGATGACACTTCCATGTGCTTCTGCATCTGCAACCTGTTAGGAAAATGCATCTTCTCCAGCGCCAGTCATGCGGTATGCTGGAATGGCACAGAACATAAAAGCAACAGCAAACACACATGTGCAGTCACACCCTTTTGGTGGCAGTAATCTATTTGCTCGCAGGATCAACACATGACAGTTCACAGCCCGGATCGAGGTCAGGCTGGGTTTATATGGAGATGTGTTGGGCTCCACGGGGACAAAGAGGATCTTAGTGGTATGATTTGGAAAGAGATGGTGTGGCAGAGGCCCTGCGGGAGCTGCAGCTGCAGGTGATGTGGCAGTAATTTCGTGCCGTGGTCAGTTATTTGGCACATCGGTCTATCATGAAAGGTTTAGGGTGGAGCTCCACTCCTCTGCATCGTCTGTCTGGACGTCTGTTGGAGGACGACCTCAGCGAACGGTGATTTAGGGGTGAGGTGTTCCCCACCGAGCAGAACGGCGGTGGGCGATGGGAGGGAAGAGGAAAGTGAATGAGAGATGAAAAAGAGAAAACCGGTCTCTGGTGTATAATTGCGGTCTTGGATGAAGACGCAGAGGGTGTAGAGTAAAGTGAAGAGCGGTGATGAGTTGGACGTCGGGGACGTGTGCGGGAAGGAGGAGGGGGGGTATGGAAAGCATAAACAAAACATTAGGAGCGCAGGAGGACGGATGATAAGGAGCCTGAAATAAAATTGCTAACTCAAGCCCTAAAGGACCACGTCACCGCCTCACACACAGCATCCATCCAAGCCTGATGTCACCCACAGCTTTCTGTGCTCTGCTTCCATGGCCCACTTCTCACCATGGCCCATGCTTCCTCTTCACTTTGTCGTTTGAAGCTTTCTCTACCTTTTTTCTCTTCCTCCGGTGTCAGGTTCGCTCATGCTTTTCATTTTATAAGGTCTTCATGTGTGTTACCATCTAAGCATTTGATTTTCTGAAGAATATATACATGGAGACCTTCAGTTCTGTTTAAAAGGTGTCCTAAGTTTTCTATCTGCTGCTAAATAAAAAAAAAGACTTTTTAACCTGTTTTTCAAGCTGCAGCTATATTTCCAAGAAGCCAGATATTCCTGTCTTTGCCCGAGAAAAGACAGAAAGAAAAAAAACAAAAAAAACATTACCAAGTCAGCATTTTACTGCCAGTACTGCTACAAAGTTAGCATACAAATGTTAGTGTAAATTAAACACCCGCTGCGCAAGTTTAGAGCACAGGACCTCTCCCATTATCTGAGCTCTGGCCAGATGCTTATTAGCTTATCGTGCTAGTTATGCTAACAGACAGGTTCTGAATTAGTGTATCTCAAACTAATCAACATCTTTCATCAGTTACTTTTGTGATTCGAGCATTTCAAAGCACAAAGACTTCCAGAAAAGCTGATGCTCGGTGGCTCAAATGTAGCTAATTTTACATGAGAGGCACAAACGGGAGCTAATAGCATCGTTTCTGTTATCGTGTAACTGTATTGTTGTAATTTGTACGCCTCAATTCATATGTTTCTTTTACATTTTTGACATTGCCAAAGGACTATCAACAGCTCTCAGTGATCATTTGCACTTCACGGTTAACTCTCCAGCTATTTGTGTCATTCCCGGCCTGTTGGACTGGATACTTCGCTGCTGCTCATAAATAATTGCTGTGTGTTTATAATCAGAGCCTTTCCTGTTTGGAGCAGGGAGGAAAAAGGCACTTAAAGGTTGATTGTGGTCGTGGAGAAGTGTGTCCGTGTTTATTAGCATCTTTGCGTGTGTGGTGGTGGGAAATAAATGGCAAGCGCTGCACCAGATGGAATATCTTCTTCCATTAAAAATAATAGATGACTTCTCCGTGTAGCCTGCCGAGCTTCACTTTTTGTTCCAACAGCTGATTTGAATGCAACTCAGTGATCCAACCTGTTATATTAACCCAAATTTAACTAGCGCACAATGAGTAGTCAGGCCATCGCACAGTATTAGGCTACAAAACAGTTAAAGCACATTAACCTGTAGGCGTTCTGGTTATTCTGGTGCAAGTCCACATTTGAAAATTCAAACGATTGAAAAGGTTGTGCCAGCTGGCCGACAGTGTTTGTTCATGGGAACGTGTAAAAGCCTCATACATTAAAAGCCAGATTGAGATCAACATCTGCATGTTATTTCACTTTGGCTACCGTTCAAGTATCTGTGTCAGCAGCGTAAAGAACGGGCTGTTTTCTTCTCTTTGTTGCTGTTTTATCTCACACCTTTCTTTCTTTTTTCAATCAAGATTAGTACTGTAGTTTGCCTTTTCCTTTAATCAGTCTGGGCAGTTGTTTGCCTTTCAATCACTTAGTGCAACTGTTTGTGCAGCAGTTAAACAAAGATACAAGATAATTAAACAAAGCATGTAAACACAAGGAATTAACACAAAATAGAAATTTGTTTACAATTTGTTTTTTATGCAGATGATATTAAAAGGGTTTTATTCCTGTTAGTTTTGGCTAATGAAAGAATAAACCTCGAACCAGAAAGCAACATTTTACATCTTCATTTACATTTTTATGTTATTTTTGATTGTATTTATAGTTTATAGTTGTATTATTTAAAGGTGCAGTATGTAATAAATGGCTACCTGTCAAATTCATACTCAAAATAAATAAGATGCAGCATATATAATGTTAGCTCAGTTCAGACAGGGAGCTCAGGGGCCAGGGGAGTGTTAGTACCAGGAGCTTTGAGCTGTGATGGGGCTAGCTGGTTAGCATGCTAATTTCAGTAGATGTTCCTGCAACACAGTACATAGACGAAACTTCGATCCATTCACATTCTGTTGATAATAATCGTTAATTTCTTAACGTTTTCAACTAAAGTTCTTACATTTTGGACCTTTAAACTGAAAAGAAAGACTTCAGGCGGAGAAAAAAAAGATGACAACAGCTAAAAAAATAATCGTAGCCTCCTTAAAAAGGGTTTGGTTTGATTTTGACTTCAGAGGTTTTTCACTTGAAATATCTTCAGTATCAGTTTCACATTTCCAGCCTCCAGATGTTCAGAAAATTAATGTATTATGAACTAAAGAGACAGAGAGAACAGTTGGGGAGCATGCAGTACAGAGGTCGTACAAGGACAAAGAAATTGCAAATAAAAATCAAGTGGTCCCTGGCTGTAGCTCCACTTGTTTTTTTCGTATTGTGCAACGAAGCTAACTATCATTCCCACACGGATGGATCCAGACAGAGACGATAAAAACATACAGTAGAGAGGAGGATGATTCAACCATATGTCATTATGTATTCAGTATGAAGCCTTTACCTTGCCAAAGTGTCTCCCACTATCTCACGTGACCGAGTGAAATCTCTGCTGCACCTCCTGCAACAATGGTATGAAGCCTCCTACTTAAACAAGCTGGAAGGCTGAAGTATTTGCCAAAAAGAAAGGAGTAAATCCATCCATCGATTTATTATTTTTTGCAAATGAGCTTGACCATGCAGACTCTTTTTTTTGCCAGCAGCCGAGAGGCAACAGATTCAACATGCAACATGCCGTGTGCTGGTAAACACAGCTCATAGTAACCACTAAACGAGCCAGTTCTTTATTAAAAAGCATGCATTGTTAATAGAAACATAAAAGAGACGCGTGCCGATGGTTTAAACATTTAAATTAAGTCTGCTCTGCAAAGTTTCCACAGCCGTAGGTTGAACCTGTCGGCCGCCAACACTGTGTTTATCATAATTCTTTCGCTGGAGTCGAAACAGAAGCAAAGTGCTGTGTAAATATGAACGGGTGTGTGTTTCGATCCGAGAGCTTCGCCAGCTAGAGGGCGTCGCGTCTGAGGCGAGATTACCATGCAGCAGAAATTGCCCTTGAATTACACCGATGCGAGCTTCGAATACAGTAGATTATATGAGTTAGTGTCACTTTTCCATGTACTAAATCCTCGTAATCGTGCACACAACACATTATTAAGCACCGCACCCTGAGACAATATGCAGTTTAGGAGAGGTCTGTCTCCTGTAGAAGAAAAGTATGTGTCCTGTGTCTAAAAAGTGAATCACAAATAACTGGTTTTCATCCCAGATGAGTGTTTAAGGAAAGCACCAGACCTTTGTTTTTCCCTCAAGTACATAAGTACATATGCTATTAATATAATGCGCTGATTTCATTTTCCAAGATGTCAGATAACGCCAAGACTCCAGCTGATGAGCTGAGAGTCAAATACGGATTCAATTAACTTTAACATTTTAAAGGGACAGGAGTAATTGTTCATGACTGCAGTCCTCATTTATTACACTGCTGAGGGTTTAGTCACCTTCTCACAGCTTATCAAACATGCAGATAGATGTTATTCAGCAGGGAGAGAGACAGGCATGCGCTACATAACACCTGTATGTGATTATTGAACATATCATTCCAAAACAATGAGCAGTAACGTGCTGCTATAACCGTCTGAGACGGATGTCTAGTAGAGTTTGGAACCGGTCGGCAGGGGTTTGCTCCAGTTCAGCCACAGGAGCTTCAGCGAGGTCGATCACTGATACCGGGTGATAAGCTCTGGCTCCCAGACGGCGTTCCAGTTCGTTCCAAAGTGTTGGATTGCAGTTCGGATCATGGTTTCAAGCAGGAATGGGGCCTTCTCCCAACTACTGCTGGAAACACACTTTCAACTAAAATGTTTTAATATGCTGACTTAAGATTTTTACCGTGCCTGGACTTGGCCATGTGCACAAAGTGTCTGGTCAGTATATGGTCACACGGTACTTTCCTCTACCATTCACCCCCCTTATTTTTCTTCACATTTTCTTTTCTTTTTTCTATTTCAACTTATAAAACAGCCTGCTGTGCATGGAGGACTGAAACTGTCAAGATCACTAATAAATAAACAAATATGCCATTAAATGCAACAAAAATAAAATAGAAAATAAATGTAGGCATTAATTAAAGGTCCTATTTGCTATGTAAAGATAGAGGAGTAAAGATGTCCTGAGCAGAGAGTGATGTCACACTTTACTTCTGGGAAATTGCATCATTGTGTCTGCAGCTGGCAGGAATTCAGTGGCATTTTCTTGCTGACATCACGGCTAAAACCTGTTTTTTCTGAGTGGGGACTGGTGAGTCCTGCCACGTTTCAATGTCCAGGTTCATCTGAGGATTACACGTCTTCAGATCTGGCCAACTGGTAAACATATGTGGGTCAGATTTTGTGATGCGTAACTCTGACTGATAATAGCGAGTAAACAGAACAACGGCCTGAACAGGTGACCCATATCATGGGCGGAGAGTCTTTAAACAGAACTACAGACCACACACACTTAAAGAAAACAGACACGTACAGAAAGAAATGCACACACCAAACAAACGCATCGAAAGCAGTGTGGATGTCCAAGTCCCACAAACAGACACACAACATCTGTTTTGATTTGCGATCATAGAACAACATGATAACACGACAGTCAGCGCACACGTCAGCGTGTTTATCAGAACTTTGCTTATTATGGCGCAGAGACCTGAGAACACTGAATGACAGGGAGGCTACACAGATGTTGTCTGAATGCAATGCAATGGCATCACATGTTTGTATAGCTAGCATGTGTCTCATGCTGCTGATCAGGGTCAATGCAAAGCCAGTACAGCGAGCAGACAGAAAGGCAGCTGCAGCGTTCTTGAATATGTCAGAATTGAGCAGTTTTGACATCTACTGAAGTTAGCACGCTAACCAGCTAGCCCCAGCCTGTCTCAGTCCAAAACTCTTGTGCTAGTAAACACCAACACTTCCATGTAGCTAGTCTGGACTGCTTGCTGCATGGCTAATTGAGCTAACTAGCTAATGGCAGTTATAGTAGACAGGAGTTGGCGGTTATTCTGGTGAAATGCTGCCCCCTATTTGTTGTGAGAATGAATTTGACAGCCAATTCCTTACATTTTCTGTTTGCTGCCTCCACGGACACGATGTTTCCCTCCTAGAATAGCAGATCCTTTAACACTCACCCCAGCCTTTTACCCCGACCCACCTGGGTTTGATGGCAAGCAGACCAAACAAGACTCTTTCTGTTGCTTCAGAGGGAAAAAGGTTTTACCTAGAGAGGGACGGAAAGATTAAAGGGGTCAGATATTGTTAACCGTGGAGAATGCAGCTCAACCCTGCATTTCTTCTCTGTTCGTAACAATACTCATTGTCCAAAACTTGCTATCTACGGCCTGTATCTTTCCCAGTTCAGTCCACATGTGTTCTGTTAGCGGAGAACTGCATTGGCCAAGAAAGCACACACCTATTCCTGCAGAACAACCTTTCCTGTGACCTGCAATATCAATCATCCACTGAGACTACAGACAGCTGGAAAACACAGTGAGCTCAAATAGCCCGTAACATCGATGTTGTCTGTTCGTTTCAGAGCTGTGGGTGATTTGTTTATCTCTCTCTCTGAAAAGACGTCCATAAAAGCATTTAAAAGCAGCTGTGGGGAAATTCCCTGATGTAAGTAATTAAGCAACTCGAGCTGAATGTTTCAGAAATGTCAGATTTCTTCACGAGTTTCTGGAAAGCTGACATGTTGTCTGTATTATTTCAGCCTAATGAATGCTTTCTTTTCATCCAGCACTTGTTGGACTGTCTTTACGTCAGCCAACAAATGTTTGAAAATGTTCCTCTTTACACTCCTGAGACACGGTTACTCAGCTAATTTAGGCTGGAGTGTTAAACCTTCAGTCCATTTGATTGCTCATCACACACTGCCTTTAAGGTGACGCCCAGCTGAGCCTCTTTCAACTGACCAACCAAAGCAGGTATTTATCATGCCTCGAGTCTGTGGTTTTTCAAAATAAGAGTTCGCAGCTGTAGTGGACGTATATTTTAGTCAGCACTGAGAATGGTGTCTGTTTAAATGTCTGTGTTTATGAGCGCAATTGCATATAATTGAATGTGACTTCTGAGCTTTGAACGTATTTTTCTGTCTCAATGCAGGCACATAAAATCGTAAAAGGACACATTTAAAGCCTGTGGGTCAACATTCATGTTGGAAGTGAGGTGTCATTGTGCGTCCAGAGAGTTTCCTTTCGCTGTTCCTGCAGTCGCAGCAGCACGAGGCCGACGTCTGCTGCACCGATGAGTACGACAGTAGTGCATTATGTTCAAGTACTTTTAGTGAAGTACAGTACTTCAGTACACATTTGAGGTGCTTGAGTGAGAATTTTCAGCCTACTGCTTCTGCTAAATTTGTACAAAATGATAACCAGGTAACTCATATAGTTGAACTTTCTGCACCGGCTGAGCCTCCCTTTTAAGGATGGTGGCCTGTAACCTTTTGGTTGGCAGCGTATGCGTTGTGGGAAGTGACTCTCCCCCTGTGTGAGAGAGGTATCAGCACATTGTTGCAGTCTCAGAAAAGTGCATGCTATTATACTTCAGTCAGCCATAAAGACTGTCGATAAGCTCAGTCTACCTTGACTGTGAAGAACTAGTTACCAGCTACAAGCCGGGCTGAAGTAAATTACAAGCAAAATAAGTTTGGAGCGTCTCTGTACAGTTATGTTTTGTGTTTTTATTTTGCTAATGGCACGAAGCATTAACAATAGAAACACTAGAATCCCTGCACCTGCAGGCGTTTGTGACAATAACTACCCAGAACAGCCCAAACTCAGGTGGAGCACACCTGCTCCTCACGTCAGGATGTCAGTAAACATTACCTACATTTCCAAGTCGGCGCCACTGATGGTATTAATACTTTATTTATGTATCTAGAATCTGGAGGATCATGCCTGATTTTGCTTTATTTCCCATGTTGAACATCTTAAATGTTTAAACGTCACATGGATTTACATCCTGCATACCCTTAAAGGAAACAAAGAAGAAGTCAAACCTCCTCCATCACTCATCCATCAGAGTAGGTTTGCAAAGATGTTGTAATTGTGTTTCAACCAATGTTTTGGTGCATTCTGGGAAGCACTTAATACTGTGGTATAATTAAACCTTTTAATACCTGTCAGCCTCTATGACTCTTAAGCAAACCCTCTTGGAATGTCCTGTGTGTATAAAAATTCACCCAACAACATGTGTGCACATGAGGATTTAACCAAACACGCCCACACAGCCCTCTCAAGATATTTTTCTGATCGTTTCATCTCGCAAACCTTTTCTCCACAAACAAACCTTTGGAGAAGAGAGGACGTATTTCAACGGCAAGCTAAACCGCTGATTTACAACAAGTCACTCTATTTACATAGTTTTGTTGATTTATTCTCGCAGCTGGAGACACCGGAGCATCCCGAGGACGCTTTATCAAAAATATCACAACCCCGACTCAGCAGGTCACACCGAGCCTGAATATTCTGATTAGACTTCACGGTGCTGAGGGGGGAAACTTTCCACTTAAGATGCAAAATCCCACTAAAACTAAGAATTAAGGTTGGACAGGAACCAGTAAAGCTCCATTACAAGACGCAGGGAGGTGAGGAGAGCCAAGATAAACCAGCTCCTCATCTCTTTCCCTGCTTTCTCCTCGCTCATATCTCTTTCTCTGCACCTGGCTTCTCTGTGGATACTGCCAGCTGGAAGAAACATGAAGAAGTATGAAAAGACAGAGAGACGCACTTTAATAAAACTTAACAGAAAGAAAGTAGAGTGAAATAAAGGGCAGGACGGGACAGGGCAGATTAGTAACTGAAGGATGAGGAGACGGGGGGAAAGGACAGCAAATCCTAGATGCGTGAGAAGACAGGAATGAGCAGGCAACAGTGAGTCATCTACCATCCCAGGGCAATAACTATAGCTGTTATCACAAGTCCTCTCTAGACTTGACCCAACTTATTTTAAAAAAATTCACATTACATCACAGTATCAGCTTCTACCCCGTTGCATGCTTCCCATATTAGTTATTCAATTACCCAGGATAAGCATAGCATTTTTTAATATTGAGCCGACTGAATTTAATTTGGATGCAGGCCTTTAAATATAACCACAGATCACTTTTAAAAACAACACAGATAAGCCTTGTTTAAAGGGACATTAACATTGTTTTAGAGATATCGGCTATCAAAAATTGATACAATTCTATGTTTATACAGTTGATCCGAGGCTTTTCTACCTGGAGACAGTTAACTATGCTTAGCTTATTTTAGCTTATCTAGGACTAGACACAGGGCTGAACAGCTACCCTGGCTCCGTCTGAAGGTAACAAAATCCAGGATACAGTTAGCTTGGCTTAGTTTAGCTCATCTCAGTTTAGTTTATCTTAGCGCAATGACGGGAAAGAGGGATAAACTAGCCTGGCTCTGTCTGAAGGTAACAAAATCCACCAACCAACATGTGGTTTTGTGTAAAGTGTAACCATGTTGCTGTTACTGGAATATATCTTGGTTGGGACCTGGAGATGTGTCGTTACTAGTGGCTAATTGTTTCCCCCTGTTATCAGTCTTTACCCTCAACTAAGCTAACCATCTCCTGACGATAGCGAGTGTTATCAATCTTCTCATCCAACTCTCGTCAAGAAAGCAAATATGTATATTTTTCAAACTGTAGAACTATTAATTAAACATCAGACCGTCGAGCAACAACGGGAACGAGCATGGAGTTCATGTAAATACTCCCTGATTAGATTAATTAAGAAGTGAGTTGAAATTTATCTTGTTGCAATCTGTGGGACTAAAATCTTAATTTAATCATCTCCCAACACTGGACGTGATTTATGGACAGCACAACCATAATTGCACCATAATTTCTGCTTTGCATGACAAACGCTGCTTCTTTTCACTGAAAAATAAGCAAACATAATTTGCTTAGAGGTTGTTTTAATTTCCTTTTTATGCACACACACGCACAAACACACCACCAAACAAGCTTTTCAGACTGCATGTATGCTTAAAAAATGAGTCTTGTCTCAGAGGTTTTCTTCCTTTGTCTGCCAAGGGTCAAGACAACCCCCTTCTGATGACTAAAAGTGTGTGTCACAGATCACTAAGGGAGCATCTTGGCAGCAGCGCATACACTGGATTTAGAGGAGAAGTCATCCTTGCATGGGAAAGGGATGCTTTCTTTGTTGAGAACTAGCCAGAGAAAACCCTGCCTGGGCCCAAAGGAGCAGCTGGGGGAAACACTGAGTCACAACCAGCACATACACAAAGTTCATCCTCTCCCACAGCATTCCCGACCCCTTTGGTTGGACTGTTTTTTTATGAACAGCGGCGTCTAGACAGAGTTCAGCAGGGTCTGACCCAGACTGCTGCTGCTGTCCACACAGCCGGAGGAGAGAACATAAATGACGGTGCTTCCTCAGCTTTTGAGGACATGACCACCACACGTGTCGGAAGACCCCCCCCCCCCCGGACCTCCTGGTTCACCAGACATATCAAAGAGTCAGTTCGAGTCCTGGCGGAAATTAATAATGAAAAGAAAGCACAAAAGGTGGAAGCGTAAAGAAAAAGATGCAGCGATGGATCTAGCCAGCCGCAAGACACGTCACTGTGAGGACAATACAAAGCTTTATTGGGAATTATTTGTGTAGTTGCTAAGTATAGTCACAGAGGCCATAAAGAAAATGAAGTGAAACCTTTAACAATAACAGAGAAGTTGTCTGGAAGTTATGGTTGGACCCACACTGCTACTCTGCCGGGAAACTGTACAAATACCACAGTTCAGAGGGGAAATTTCTACTTTTCATTCCAATACATTCATCATTTAATAACTGTGTGAAGATTATTCTTACTCATGTAAAAAATCACAGTTGACCCATTTGATCAAGATTGAATTCATTAATCCTTTATTATGAAATTAGAGGTGATTCCTAAAACAATGGGCTCAGCTTTCGCCAGCATTGTGGTCAGTCAGTTATTGAGGGACGATGACGCTTTTAATTTTTAATGACAGTTGGAAAGTACCTGAAGCCGCACGGGGGAAGAGAAACAGAACAATGGTGTCAATGTTCCTGGCAGCTACAAAGTTCTCCCACGTCCTCATTTCGGGCAAGCGGGCCATATTTCCCTGCTTCTTCTGCCTACTTACTCCCAGCTGATCAAAAAAGGTCAATCCATCAGTGCAAACCGTTAAAGTGCGGACAGACGGAGATACAGCAGCCCTACGGGTCTGTTCTGAATGCACAGACTGGCAGATGTTCAGAGATGCTGCCACTCAGGATAACAACATCGATCCTGAGGAACATCTTCAGGGACACTCTTGTATCTTGAGATCATTCCCCAACCAGAAAGCCTGGACAGATGAAGAGGTGAGGGATCTTTGGTAGCTTGGTAAGGTGTCGAGGATGCATACGACACCGAAAGCAACACCAACAGCACTACATCTACAGCATCTACATTCCTGTGGTCCTGTTCAAAAGTAAGAAACATGAACGAATGAGTTCACACATCTGCTTATATTATCTGTACTCTCTCTTCATACGTCCTCTTGTCCATCTGTTGCTAAATGGTCAAATGGTCATTCCTCTCGCTGGATGCGCTCCAACACAAACATGTATTCAATCTTTTCATTAATTGCTGCTTCCTCTGTCTGGATATCTCCCGTAACAGCTTAGATACACATTCTCGTTCTTATTATTCCATTGTGCTCTTTCGTTGATGCTTTTGGACGGTTTTACCCCGCAGACACACACACACACACACAAAAAGAAAAAATATGTGTATGTAAAAGTAGGAAAAATATAGAGATTATAAACTATGTTCGTTTAAAACATATGTGATCGAACATCGATGCAAAGCAAACAGGAATTCTTATGTTTTGTCTTGGGAATTCAGTAGTATCTATCATTTGCAGGTTGACCTCTCGACACGCCTTCAAACCTCTATTTTTACAGCTCTGGCTGAGGACCAGTTGTAATCAGCACACACACTGATTTGAGGGTAGACGTTGCTCAACCTCAGGGCTCGTCATTAAACCACAAATCATTCACATCTCTCTATGACAAATTGGAGAACCGCACCCTCAAGCTTCATATCCGTCCTTTGACTGGAAACACCTTATTTAATTTCCGTAAGAACAAACATGATTTCTTCACTCTGGACTGAAGTCTGGTGATCAATTATAAATGATTGAACAGCTTCTGCATTAACAACAATGTTTACGTTCAGTTTTTTTGGCACGCAGCGAACATGTTTCTATAAGTGCTTTCAGGCAGCTATTCGCAAATGTCCGTGTTCCAGCTGTGCATACAAAACTTCAACGTGGCCTCGTTTTTTGAGTGAAATAGCTGCAGCGCCGAGCACATTTATGATAAGATATGGCGTCCATAGAAGAAGGAGAAAGGTCGTGATGATACATGCTTGTGACCTGCTGCGTTATCTGTGAGTTACCCGGTGCACTTCTCTGTGAAGGGTCATATGTGCAAGTGCCATGCCAGAAAATGAAACAAATCCCAGCAAGAACTGTTGAACCGCAAATGCAGGGAAGGACAGGTTGATCACAATTAAATCAAGTAAAACAGAACCAGCAGCCTCCACTTTTCAGGCAGGCTGGCTCCAGTCTGACGGGATACATCAGGAGCTTACAGGTCACCAGGCTGATTATTCAGCAATACAGAAAAAGTGTAACTCCACATGGACACGGTGAGCCACAGCCAAACTGGACAGTGGACTGCCTAATTGGTCTGAGGATGATCACGGCGACGTTTCCAAGAACTCTGAGCAGGAAGCAGAGGGCCAGCACCACCGCAGAGACCAGACCGCTGCCGTCCCAGGAGGCAGGAGGTGGATGTCCAGGAGAGGAGGAGATGTTAGGAAGCGAGCACAGTGGAAAACCTGCTGCCAGGGAAGCTGAGTGCTGTGGACTGCGCAGGTGATGACGGGAACTGTGCAATTAAACAACATATTACAGCAAAGTAAATGAAATCCTGGCCTGATGTCACATGTTCCATCATGACTTCATGCCTTTGTATCGCTTCATTATCCGATCTATTTCCCCATATTCTAGTTTCCTGCACAACTTTTCATCACGCCACCTTCAGGGAAGTAAAAATGTGAAATGTATAAAACCTGAGCAATAGTTTAATATCTAGATTTGCAGCAGCAGTGACGACCCCACATATTCAAATAGGAAGTTCAACATCCAACATCATGTTTGTTTATAATAAAACAACATATGCTTCACCCAAATACAGTATGTATATTTTTGAAAAAATAGTATGTAGAGGCTTTTCGGTAGCTCTTCTGAAGCTTTCAATCGATTGAGCATTTGATTGGTGTGTGTGTGTGTGTGTGTGTGTTACAACATCTAATCAAGAGTGCACTGTCTGAACTCTTGTTGCACCAAGCAGCGACACACTTGTCAAAATAAACCAACAGGGGTTAAAACACAGGTTCCTCTGATCTGAGAGGTGCAGCGTTGTGTGTGTGTGTGTGTGTGTGTGTCTGGACACACTTCAAACGTCACCTGACAGAAAATCTAAACTTACACACTTACACCGCAGACACTCGGGGTAAACACGCACTCAAAGGCAACACTTTGTCTGCACACAGCTTTACTGATTTCATTTCTTTACATTGAAGGCGTCACTGTTCTGTACGTGCTTCTCTGACGTCATCTAAATATTTGCTGAATCCTGGTAAAAAATAACCCTAAAAATCTGTCCTGAAGTGTGACGTCATCACATGATCAAAACCTCCATTCATGCTCGACCCCCCCTCCTCTCCTCCTCCCCCCTCCCTGTCTGCCTGTGAGCTCGTCACTTTTTTCTGCATCAGAGTGGGATGCAGGATCTTCAGAGGATCTCAGCACACAGCTTCTCTCTCTCTCTTTTTTTTTTTTTTTTTTTTTTTTCTTGGAGCTCATGAAACGATGGGAGCCAGTCTGCTGGAAGCCGTTTGGATAGAGACGATTTTTTATTGATGAGAAGGAGAGCAGTGTCCGGAAGTTTTTTTTTTTCTTTGCTTATTCTTTCTTGAATGTCTGCAGGTAGGACAGTTTTGTCTTTGCTTCTCCTTTTCCAAATAAAATCACATCACCAGCTTTCCTCTTAATGTTTGTTACAAAAGCTGTGTTCTTTCGTATCTTAATTAATTTTTTTACCTTTTACTTTTATCTTGAGCTAAAGTCTTTTTTGAAATGCATAACCCTTTAAATATTCAAAGAGAATAATATCAGATCATATCAGAAAATAGTAAAAACTAATGTCAAAAATGATCTTTGTCTTATTAGAATAATAACTAAAGTAAGCTGTTGCATGAAACAACAAGAGCATTGCATCGTTTTGAATTCTAGACCGTATTTATAAGATTTGCAGACAAATTCAAACAATTTAAAGTAAAATATCTCAGCCATCTCTCACACTGTGCTCCTTAACTGATCTTGCGCGCCCTCTGCTGGCTACATTATATGCAACAGCACAGTGAATGCTGCTGTAATTTCTCTGTCTGATATCAAAGATGGGAGGTGTGGGTGAGGATGCTGAGGTTAAGAGCTGCACTATTTATCAGAGATGTTATCCAAATAACAGGAGCTGCAATTTTTTGACAAAAGAGCAAATGTAAAATGTGTGACAAAGTATTCAAATTGCAGCAGTGGTGCAGAGATGCCCCCGACCGACAATGTATGTCCACAGTATGATTTTATAGGGTCCCTAAACCCACCACGGGCCCCCCAAACAGTGTACTGTAGTGATGATCTGGCCTAATTTAATTTATTTATCTTTTTTTTCAAGGGGAAAGGAATCTTTTTATATGTTAAGCTATTATTTTATTCCTTAACTAATTTGTTCCTAATATTGATGTAAAAATGTAAAAGAAAATATAGAATCTTTCTCGTTAACACACATTTTGCAAATGTTATAATGCAGATTCTGTAGATCCTGTATGTTTTTTGATGGAGGGAAGCCCAAATGTTTCCCATTTATTTTATCATTTTATCATTTTCTGTAGGTTTATATGCTGGGATCTACTTGAGATGTCGGACTTGTATATGAGATTTTTTTTTAACCTCTGCACTGTAACTGGCCTCCGAGAACAATGATCATTGATGATTGATTCAACGTACATGTGCCAGGGCAAATAGCACTCGATTAGCTGCTTCACGGAGACTTTAAAGTGCATACCATTGCTGCATCTAAACGTTAAATGCATGAGGAATCCCGAACTACTGATTTCTAAAATAGGGGGCCTCCAAACTATTTGCACAGGCCCCCAAAAAAGCTAGAAACGGCCCTGCGTTCAGCCTTACTTGCATCTTGGTTTTAGTCATTTCTCTCTCTGTGTCTCTTTCCTTCCAGTGGGATGGCTCTCAGTCACTTCCTGTGTCTGCTGCTCTGTGCAGTTTCTGGAGTTGTTGGTCAGGATGAGGACAGCGAGGCGTACAGGTGGAGCAGGCAGAGCCTCCCGCTGCTGCTGGACACACACACACAGCCTCTGAACACTCCTCTGTTCAGAGGGCAGGAGGAGGACGAGGACAGAGGAGGGACGAAGACGCTCTGTGGAATAGAGTGTCAAAGCGGCCACCCAGCTCTGGACCAGGCTGAGCAAGAGAGGATGCTGGGATACGAGACGCTGTATGAGAACGGCACTCGCACGCACACGGATGTCAGTTTGGAGGGTTTCAACAAGACGGGAACGGCAGCACACTCACCGGCTCGAACCCGCAGGAAACGGCAGGTTTACGGAGCGGATGGACGCTTTGTGATCTCTGACCCGCATTTCATCACCAACTATCCGTTTTCTACCGCTGTGCATCTCTCCACAGGCTGCTCAGGAGTCCTGATATCCCCCAAACACGTGCTGACAGCAGCACACTGCATCCACGATGGGAGGGACTACCTCGAGAGTGCCAGACGGGTTAAAGTAGGGGTGTTACAGCTCAAGAGTAAAAGGAGAAGAGGGGGTGGTAGGAGGAGGGGAGGGCGGAGGAGGGGCGGGAGGAGAGAAGAGGGGGAAATAATGGAGGAAGGTGAGGAGCAGAATAGTATAGATGGAGATGGGGCGGGAGGGAGAAAGGGAGGCAAAGGCAGGAGGCGCAGAGGGAGGAAAGAGGGTGTAGCCGACCAGGGAGGTGTAGAGTCGGAGAGAGAAGGAGGAGGAGGGAAGCGGAAGAGGCTCAACCGGATACGTCGCAGTGCTGAACCCAAGAAGCAGCCCGTCGTCCGTTGGGCTCGAGTCAAACAAACCCGAATCCCTCAAGGCTGGATCCAAACCAAGAGCTCCGCCAACTCAGTGTCCACAGACTACGACTACGCCGTCCTAGAGCTGAAACGACCCGTCAAACAAAAGCACATGGAGCTCGGGGTGGCGCCACCCTCCACCCCGCTGGCACGGATCCACTTCTCAGGCTACGACGCTGATAAAAGCCTGCAGGATGGGCGCGGGGACGAGATGGTGGTGTACCGTTTTTGCTCAGTGGTGAACGAGTCGGACGACTTGATGTACCAGCACTGTGACGCGCAGTCGGGCGCTACAGGTGCAGGCGTTTACGTCCGTCTGAGGCGGCAAGCGGGAGACGCAGACAAGAAGGGGAAGTGGCAGCGACGGGTGATTGGGGTGTTTTCAGGGCACCAGTGGGTGGAGGTGGAGGGGGGCGGGCAGAAGGACTTCAATGTGGCTGTGAGGATTACTCCACCCAAATACGCCCAGATCTGTCACTGGATCCATGGAGATCCGAGTCTCTGTAAAGAGATTTGACTGTAAAGTGATGATCTTTTATTAAAAACACCTGTTTTTACTCTGAAAGACACTCAAAGATCTGGGCCTGTATGTATAAAACTTCTAAAAAAACATAGTCGTAAGAATGGTCGAAACTTTGAGCTTATGACTCGAACACTTCGTAGTAAAAGGTAGGGCTTAGAGGCTTTGTACAGACGCTTACTTTTAGTAAAGACTGCCGTGTTGTCAATTAAGGATGTCGACCCAAAATGCTCTCTTTGTCTGAGGCTCTTATGCTGCAATCCATTGAACATGGAGCTCAGAAAAGAAAAAAGTGCAGCGACATTGGTCATTCAAATAGGAATCCCAGGTTGAAAACTCGAGCAAGATCGAGCCTGACTTCGCCGACACAAACGCGCCTAAACATCACAGTAATATGGTGGCTTGATAGACGTCTTGGCGGTGCTAGCCTACTCCTCCTCCCGACCAGTTTCCACAAGAGGATGCACTGGGAGGCATTTAGATCAGAAGTCAGGAATAACACCTCAGAACCAGTGATTTCTGAATTGCAGTGGATTGCAGCATTTAACAGCCAATGGCACGGCTTCAAAGGTTACACGTCGTGGCTTCATCAGGGCTTCAGGCACACCTCGTCATTCATCATTCATTGTGTCCAAAGACGTGAAGGCTTTAATATATTGTAGCATGCAAAACAAAGGCTTTTACGAGTTCCCACAGGTATAAAAACATTCAAATATGTTGTTTGGGATATTTTTCAAAATCTTACTTAAGTTAAGAAGGGTGTAGTAACCATTTTGAGTGATACTACCCCGTGGAAAATGTTTATCTTTTGCAAAACAGCACAGGATTCGACCCAAACTAAAACATTTTTTTTTTTTTAAAACAGTACTGATTTAATATTGCACTCCATTAAAATGAACTGACTCACAATCATAATCGATACAGCAGAACCAGATATACTTTATATTCCTTGCCAAAGGCTCTGGCCTACATAACCCACAATGCAATTCGAATGCTAGTAGTAGTAGTAGTAGTAGCCTCCAGCAGAGATGAGGAGCGCGTCGTCTTCAGACCCAACCGATGCCGACTCAAGTGACATCACTTGAGTCAACTTTAATGTGTAAAATCTGTGCAGCTTCCCTTTAAAAAGATTACTCCTGTGTTTATTAATTCACATATTTCACTGCTCAGCTTAATTATTATTGCACTTTTTTGTAATTGCTATAAATGAGGGTAACACAAGCATCAGGAAGACTCACACTTACATGTGAACGCTTGATTGTATTTATGCTGAAACCACCGTGTCATGAACTTTTTCATGTTGTGTAAGGATGTGGCGTTAGGACAGACATGTCTTCATTAATTTATCATCATACGCTTCCAAAATATGAAAAGTGTGAAGCCGCTGCCTCTGCTCGTCACTGCTGAACTTTCTGAGACCTGGGCTGCAGTCAAATATTTAAAAAAAAAAACGAACTGCACTTACACTTTGGGCTGCAAGGAATGAAATAGATAGGAAAGGAAGCACTAATGCAACTTTCCTTAGTATTTAGAGAATTCAACCAGCTCTTATCATGGCTGCCACTTAGATACATCCAGGTTATTTCACTCAGTTAGGAGCCTTCATAAGAAAAAAAGACCGCAAACCCAAGTCTTCACACTTAGTAATGTTTACGTAAGGCACTTAACTGTAAGAATAACAGGAAAACTGTGTCAAGTTTAATTTAAGACCATAATGTCACTCTTTCACTCACAGCTTTATACATACTGGCCTGGGAACGCTGATCTAAGATCATATCGGCAAACATATAATCAAGGAATGCTGCACATGTCTCTGGTTCTGGATCTTAATCAGCTTATTGAGAGACTATAAATCACATGCAGTAAACTTGTGCTAAAAATGAAGATTTTAATGTGCATTTTTTAGGAGGAATTCACCTTTTCTAAACATCACAGCTGTTTGTCTGTCACCTTATTTATATAACTATGAAACTGTAAGTATGTAAAGGAAAAGACAAAACCTTATTTTTGTCTCTTGTGTTGTAAAATGTCAACATTTTGCTTTGTTTCCTTCACGAGCACACACAAGTAAAACACGTACGTCTTTTCTGATGTTTTGAGGCGAGTGACAATAACTTTGTGTTGTAATTTTTGTTCATGCCACAAACACACGTTCCTGTCAACAGAAATTAACTCATGCCGAAAGACAAATAAAGACGTTGAGCTTTTCGAACAGCGAGCCGACAGAAGCAGGACAGAGAGAAGTGATGAGCCGTGAGGGAGGTTTGGATCAGTGTATTTGTCTTTTATTGCATCTCATTTGGACTCACATGCAGGTGGGGTTGGGGGGAGGGTGAGGGGAGGGAGGACGATGCCATCCATAACAACCCAAAGAAAAAAACAACACAGCCTTCATGTGAATACTTAGCAAACATTATTTATCCACATTCCTTTTTGTTTTTAATGTGTCGTAGTCATCTTTATTTTTCTTTCAACACTTTGTTAATGCCACAATGGATTAAGATACAGTCACTTTTTGGAAATAAACAACACACAGAACATCCAGCGTATACTTGAGTGCTTTACAGTGAGAGTCCTCGTGACAGTACGTGTGACGTACCGACCGCTGCTGCGTCTCAAAATGACCCAAACAGGACTGAGGCCACAATCCAATCACATACACGAATGCTTCCTCGTCTCTTGGATTTCCCCACCCTGACGTTAAGTCGTCAGAGATAAGGAAAAAGGAGCTCTCTGAGAGTATTAGAACGCATCCCAGATCGACCTGTGTCGCACGCTATGATGCAGTATCACTCCACACCAGCAGAGGGCGCAACAGTAAACACTCGGGGGGCAAATTTTTCCATTCAATACTGCCTCTGATTACAGATTGAGAGGTATATGTACGAAGAAGAAGAAGAAGAAAGGCGGGGATTTTTTTTTTTTTAAGTCTACTTGCCTTTTTTTGACGTAACTAAAAATATATGATACATTTGTTTTCTCTCAAAATAAAGATTAAAGAAAATATGTGTAATCTATCATTTAAAATAGTCTAAAATGCATATGTCAATTTGAACACAGTTCACAAATTTTTGCATGTTTCATACAATCCTCAAAAAAACCCCAAAAAATAAAACAAACAGATAAAGTAAAAACGAACACAGTCTGGTGTGTTCGATGATACGTCCAGATTTTGCAGTGCAAGTTGTTCTCAGGTACATTTTTGATCAGGAGTTGTTTCTCCGAAAAACTTGGAAGTAGACAGGTGGGAGGATGAAGTGGCCAAGCAGATATAGGTTACAACCAAGTTTATCATGACATAAACATAGCTCAGTATTAGTTTGGACGACAGGAGTAGAGGGGTTGGCCAGTGAAGTTACACACACCGAACACAGTCCACATTTAACAACACAGTCCTCGTCTGGGAGATGCGCAAAGAAAACCAACATATATCCACCATTCCAAGTCAGCTGATATGCGGAAATCCAGAATGAATCTAAATACACATTTATTTATTTTTTTGTTGGTTTTTTTTCGTAGTATATTAAGTAAAGGTTAACACTGAATTACACACACACCCACACACACATAAACGGAATCTTGTTTTTCTGTATCTAGGGTTCACATTCACAGTTGTGCTACAACATTAGATAAGAGGAAGGGTGGGGCAGGTTGTCAGGTATTCAGGGGGAGTCGCGGCTGGTAGGAGGGCGAAGATCGAAGATGTAAAGGCTGGTTGGCTGAAGGTGGGGAGGGTGGAAGGCCGGGGGCATGACTGAGGGGAAGGCAGTGGGGAAGTGCAGACATCCACATCCACAGAGCTCCAGACACAATGACAAACCTGCAGAGGAGCGAGAGGAAGTGATTAAAACGAGTGCTCTCAGTAGTGTTAGGTGAAGTCTAATTATATATATAGTGAGAAGCTGTTCAACTTCAAAACTGTTGCTAACATGATCATTATACTGAGGCAGTGGGCCTCGACTTTTTTTGGTTTTCAATCTCTGAAGACTTGAGCATTTTTAACAGGCCTAATGGGAGCAACCCCCTAACCCAACCATGCATGGCTATAAGACTCAGGCTAACTGAGTAATGGGAACTCGGACACTGTTGTGCCCTCGTCTTTACGGAGACCTGGTTCCATCACAACATCCCAGATCGAGCTACTGCGCTCAAAACACAAGACTCCAGATGCAGGATGCGGACTCTGCATTTACATTAATGATGCTTGTTTAAAAAAGGGGATGCAATTTGGTTGTTTTGTTAGCAAGGGCGATGACATCCCCCCTCAAATCTCCCGTTGCTGAAAGGTTCACTTCAGAAATGTATTGTTTGTATTTCCATTAGGCATACTAAACAGGATATGTCAGTTGCTGTTTGTAAATCACGATTAAAAGGCGCAGTAAGTGGTTCTGGGTGAAACAGTTTATTGTTGAGTCTTAAACCCAGGTGGTTGAATTCGGATGCTTAGGGTCGGTGGATATGACAACCTGGGAATGAGAAGCAACAATCAACTGTCTTCCTCCAGAGTCACAGAGGCCCTGAAGCTGTATTTTTACTTTACCCCATGGTCAGGAGCGTCACATTAAGGGTGCATTTAATCCTGTAAGTCAGCATGTAGCTCATCTCAGTTCTTAAAGTTAGCTCGCAGCTTTCTTTTTTCTACTTCTATATACCTTTGGGGGGTTTACAGGTCAGTCAATCTACATGAAGTCTTTAATGTTGAGGTCATCCAGAGCGTTCCTCGGTGGTGGAGGCTTTCTGGGACTCTGGGCCGCTCCAGGAGACATCTGCAGACACATTTACTTTTAGCACGTAAAACTCCTTTACTGTACGTATGAAACTGTCATCAGTGTGTATAAACCAGTCCTACCGGTGCTCCGGGGGCTGCTCCCGTGGCTGGGAAGCCTGGCCTCACCATGGGCATCATGGGAGCTCCTGGCGCCCCGGGCTTACACAGAGACAGACGGAAGGAAAAAGGAGACAGTTAGACTCGGTGTCGGCCGTCTGATGGGTGTGAGGGACACCTAAAGGGCTCATTGTCCATCGGTGTCCAGTAATGTCCAGGCTTGTTCGAGGACATTACTAGACCGCACTGGACTTGGTGGTCTTACCATGCTGAAGTTGGGGTAAGTCCCCATAAAAGGAGGGACACCCATGGGAACGGTCTACAGGTGTGGAGGGGAGGGAGAGGAGGAGGTGGGATGTTACTACACTACATATACAACAGAGAGAGACACACACACACACACTGCAAAACAATGCACAAACACAGATTTAAAAGAATTACATGATACGTAAAAAGGGTTGTGACGGTGAAGACAAACCAATGGAACAAACACGACACAACAAAAGCCCTAACTTAACCCTAACACTTTATAGTAGCTCATGTCTGATTAAAACATGCACGAGGCTTTAGAGAGCAGAGGGGAAGCTGTTTGCAGGTAGCCTTCAGATGAGAGGGTCATTTCTGTTGTTGCCTAAAAGACAACTGAAATATCCATAAGAAGCAAAATGTGTGAGGCGTGAGTTCAGCTATGAGTTCAGGTGGCTTATCTGGACTCAAAGGAAAATACAAACTTAAGAGAAGAAGAAGAAGAAGAAGCTGTTTCCAAGCAACAGCTTCTTAATTTGGCACTGGCCACTTCATCACTCTCCAGTAGATGCTCCAGAAATATAAAAATGAACTAGATTGCATTGAAATCTGCCAAATTAGTTTTTAAACAATTCTCTAAACATTTGCTGAATGATAAGAAGTGTTTTTAAATAAAATCATCCAGTAAAGTTTCTTGTTTCCTTTCTCCACTGCCACGCCTCTCAGTTTCCTCGGCCCTATTTTGAACCTGGAACCTGGAGAGCCAGATGAAGGCAATGCTTGTGATTGCTGCTATTCCCTGTCTGTCGCTGCCATGCGGCTCCACTCCATGCTATAAGACACAGACAACATTTACCATGGGAGCACCCCAACAGGGGGGAGCTACCTGAGGAGCCGCTGAGGTTCCCATTGTGAGATCTGAGACAAAGAGAGAGAAAGAGGTACTGCAAAATCACTGGTTTCATTTACTGACATCATTATGACACACAGGATGAATAAAGTTGAACACAGTAGTTAGAAAGAGCCTCGATACCACTCTCATATCTGTAGTGCGGAGGTGGAGCCAGGAGGCAATTAGCTCATCTTAGTATAAAGATAGAAAATATACCTACCAGAACCCCAAAAGGTCAGAAATGAACAAGTTGTCACCAAAATCACCTACTGCCTTTAATGCACAGACATGAGAGTGGCATCCACGACATATATGCGTTTAGTTTATCTAAACGACTACTTACTACTCGCCATGTTAGCCATGGAGGTGTCAACATCCCCCGCCTGAGGGGTCAGAGTGGGCTTCATTACATCCCCTAGTCCATCAAATACTACAGAAGGGAGGAACAGGGAAGGGCAGGGAGGGAGGGAGAGGAAGGCAGAGGGAGGAGAAGAGGGAGGTGTTAGCATCCTTCAATGCAAGCAATCCTCACACTCTGGGAATTACCATGACAACCAATAGATGTCTCCATGACAACAGAGAGAAGAGAGGAGGCTAATATCGTAAGATGAGGAATTAAATAACATCGATGGCAAATAGTAAAATAGCCAATTCCAGTGTGTTAGGATCATGGTGGGTGATTTGTTAGTCAGGTGCAGACATGAGACATCAAGTCAGCTGCTTACTGCTGAAGGTAATCTGCAGTATGTGCAAAGGGAATAAGAGCTAGTCCTGCTTTTTTTTAAAATATGTATATAGGATAAACATAAACCAGCGTTTGCTGACACACAGTGCTGCATAGTGCTTGTTGATGCTGATGTTTTCACTGTACGTGTGTGATTGCTGTAAATTACGATGAGGGCAAAAGCACTGCAGCTACAGTGAAGCAGGGTTAATTGCTAAAGAAGCATTAAATATTACTGCTACTTCACAACACTCTTTAAAAAACCGTCAAGCATCTGGTGGTGGAGGGGACTGTCAGTGCAGCTGAGCTTTGCCTTGCACCACTGCAATGCAGCAGTGCACTGTGGGAAATTAGCGTGTTAAGGAGCAAGGAAAAACTCACCCAATCAAATGGCGGGAAGCAAGCAATGAGCCAGCCCAAGAGCCAGATGGAGAGAGTGAGCGAGAGAGAGAGAAAGAGAGAAAGGGAGGAAAGTAAAAAAAAAAAAAAAGCACAGATGCCAGAAGAGAAAAAAATGAAATGAGGTTTTAAAGGAGCGGGTGACAATGAAACCATTCGAGTTTATTGCATGAATGATGTGAAGAGAGGGGAAAGAAAGAGTTAAGGCTTAAAGCAGTAGTATCGCAGACCATCAGTTATATAACATGAAGACCACAGACAGTCCATTTGTGCAGCCGTGACAGGTGGGGATGTTCGGAGGAATTCCCTGAAGACTAATGACCACAGTAAAACTATGCAAATAAGGCTAAGCAATGGTGACGGTAACACGACCATATAAGGACATTGTTTGAATCCGCAGGACTCAACACTGAACCAATGACAAGCAGTCGAAGAATCACACCTTTACAACAATTCAGTAAAGGGTGTGATAATGAGCGAATAAATAAAACGAGCTAACAACAAACTATTTCATTAACCGTTACCAAAGTTAATAGAAACAGTGGCTGAATCTATGAACACCAAACAACCATCTGCCAGACAAACACTGTTGTAAACGACTGAAAGGAAAATGTCCATAAAATAGTACGAAGTATTACAATAGCGAGGCGTCATGCAGTAACTAATAAATCAACAATAGCTACAGCCATGGACGGACTGACTCTGAAAGAGACGCAAAATTATTTAAAAACAAAAAGATGCCACAGGAAACTGTTAAGGACCTGTTTCTGGTGGGGTGGTTAACGTTGTGGAAAACAGTCACAGTTTAGGTTTGGATACTCAAATTACTTGGTAAGGTTTAGGAAAACAACATTGTTTTGGTTAATGAAAGTATGTTATGTTACGTAACATTACGTTACGTTTCACTACGTTACGTTTCACTACGTTACGTTTCACTACATTACGTTACAGTACATTACATAACGTTACACTATGTTAAGTTACACAATGGTACATCACTACTTCAGGTTATGTCGCACTAAGTTACATTGCACTACATTATGCTATGTAACGTTGTGCTACATAACGCTGCACTATGTTATGTTACGCCACGTTATGTTACGCTATGTTATGTTAAGCTACATTATGTTGAGCTACATTATGTTAAGCTACTGAAAGTTATGTTCGTATATCAAGTAAATTAATTACGTTACATATGTTAAAATAAGTCAACAATGACTTTTAAGTTTCACACGGGACACAACATTGGATTGAGCTGAAAGCATAGTGCGTCTCACACAGATGCTATAGGGGACCTTGTGTATCTGTATTTGACAACCTAAGAATGAAAACAGTCTGCAAAGACTCATTTAAATAGCTGATTGTGACTGTGTTTTAATGAAATGTAACTGTGTGTGCAGCTCTACTATGAGAAAAACAATAAACAGAAATGAGATATTGGATTTGGTTTACAGACACTCAATATTAATAGACTGGAGCAAATAGCACAATCAGTCCTTGAGCCCACTTAGTAACACATCCATGGCTGCAGCACAGTGTTTTTCACTGAAATGGAAATACTTCTGTGAAATGTCTGCAACATGTTCCCTACACACATTATGCATGCATGAGTGACATCTCACATTTTGTGACTTTTACCTGACATGAGCTCAGCACCGGGGGCGGCAGAAGCAGCAGCAGCAGCTGGGGCGTCTCCTCCTGTGGACTCTGGCAGGTCAACCCCATAAAAATATACCAAACCATACCGTGCCAGGTCAAAAAAGGTTTAGCCATTTCCATTGCAGCATGGGGGCAAAGAAGGGGTAATAGTCAGCCATCGGCTTCATGCTGGTAATGCCAAACAAAGTGTTTAGAGTTAGACAGGAAGGCTGAAAGTATAAATACATATTACATGTTTATTTAAATAAAACAGGAAACATTGCTCTTATGATTTAAAACACACTCACACACGCTCACATACACACATGCATTTTCATACAATGTAAATCCACGTTCGTAGTCCTGCTTTACAAATCGACACAGACTAGAAAGCTTATTTACGCTAATAATAAAGTCAATAAAGTCAGGAAAAAAGAGGAAAAAGCACAAAAACCAAACTTCATCTCAGGTATCTGCTATAATCCTTATAGAAAGTTAAATATTTCCCAGATTCTACTCCTCTACGCTGATGATGCGCTCATGTACAGGGGAGGCAGACAAGAGGGCAGGCAGTCATGTGAGTTACCCACCACCAAACAGGTTCATGATGGCTCCCGTGTCAATTTTGGGTGGGGGTGCGGATGAGAGGATGGGGGCAGGGGAGCTGAACACATCTGCTGGGGAGGTGGAGATGGTGTTTAGATGCCAAAACACACACTCACACTCAAATACACACAAGCCACTGACTGTGATTCATTATAATGCACGTTTATCAGTAGCTCTTGCAGTGCACGCAGTACATGCAGGAATGGAAAAAGGAGGCGAGAGTGATTGAGAAAAGGTTTCAGACATCTCAATAGCTTTTAGCTGACCCGTAAGAGAGCAATCTCATTTCCTCTACTTTTTCTTCCCTGATCAAAGCCAAGGACAAAGCTGAATAACAGACACGGCAAGACAGGATATGAAAGTGAGAGCGCAGGGGAGGTGGCGGAGTGGGTGCAAGAGGGTACCTGCTGTAAACAAGTCAACACTGGGAGAGGGGTCGGCATTGGTGAAGCTTGTGTCTGGCATGGAATCAAAGAGATCTACGAACACATGCACACCCAGAGACAGGGATATTAAAATGCTTAACCACTTTAAAACACATTGAGGATGCTGACACACACACACAGCAGCCAAGTTCAGCTCAGAAAAGGCTCTCAATATGTGCACATTAGTCTGATGAAACCAACGAAGAAGAACAAAAGAGCAGAAGATGACAAGCAACATCAAGAAGATGCTAATCAATATAAATAACCGGACCACACACATCGCTAACGTTTACCGCTGAAAAGGTCAGTCGCGGGGCCGGCGGCGATGGGGGCTATGGGAGGTGAAATGGTTGCAGTTGTGGTGATGGTGCTGGAAGCGGAGGTGAAGAGCGGTGACGGGGAAGGGGAGGGGGAGTGCTGGGGCACCACAGAGCTAAAACAGGCATCCAGCGAACTACCCGGGTTATTATTCTCCACTGGCGTCATGCTGAAAAGGTCTAGACCGGAAGACGCTGCTGCGTTGATGCTACCTTCAGAGGGAGCAAAGGGGTCTTTTGGGGGGAGGAAGGTGGTGAGGAGGAAGAAATGCAACACATGGAGAGTGATTGGGAATGTTAGGCAATACATAGCAGAGAGATGTTTCACGTGATGATGATGAAAATACTGCAACAAGCATGAGGAGAGAAAATTAAGAGGAATGAAAGGAGAGAAGGTGCAGAGCTCCAACAAACTCCTGCTGTCAGTCGACACAACACGGATAAAAATAGCAAAAACAACAAACAAGTGAAGGCATCATTCAAAGCCTTCACTGTACATCAACCGAAGCAACAAACCACAACTAAAGAGACACACAACTGCCACGGCGATCCTTCTCCGTGACAGAAAATGCACGGCCTCTGTTGCCAAAAGATACGAGATAACGAGTATCGTCTCCAATCGCCATGGTAACAGCAATAGCACCATCCAGGCACCAGCAATAACAAACAGACAAATGTGTACGCCTACTGTCCCCTGGACAAAGCCTTGAGATGAAACCCTGATTTCAGAGACACAAACAGGTCTGTAAGTTATTGATGGCTCTCAAACCAGCGCAGGAAAAAGTATTCATCTCCTTTAAGAAGTAGCAATACCACAATATATAAGTATTCCTTTTCAAGTCCTATTTTAACGCCTCACCGACTGTAAGTGAAAGTGAGTAAGTATTGCCAGCAACATGAATTTAAGGGATTAGTTCTACATTAGATGAGAAGACGAAACTTAGATGAGAGGATCAATATCACTCTCGTGCCTGTATATTAAACAGGAAGCTACAGCCGGCAGCCAGTTAGCTTAGCATAGCAAAAATAGAGCAAACAGGGTGAAACGGGTAGCATTGCTCCGTCCAAATGAGCCTACCTGAACCCCTAAAACTCACTAAATAACACTGTATATATCTCGTTTGTTTAATTATACAAAAACTAGTTGTTCCATCTAGCTAAGCTAAGCTAACTGGCTGCTGGTGGTTGTTTGAATATAAGTTTAAAGCATAATTTAATAAACTTAATTTAGTTAGAATGTAGGAAAAGTACACCTAGTACCTTTTTTGTAGTAATGGAGTAAAGTAGCCTAAAAAGTAACCTAAAATGGAAAAAGTCAAGAAAATTAGCTAGTTAAGAAGGCTATCTAAAAGCTAAGCTAAGCTAAGCCTCGGCCTGTTAGCTTTCGCTTTTGTGCAGCACATACAGGCTACAGTTTACAATGATAACATGGCAGATTTCCTACTTGAAATTCTGAGTAGTTTTCAAACAATTGTAATAATTTACATTATAATTTCAGGTAGACAAAAACAGACTTCTTATTTCTACCCAGCGACCATCGATTTTTTCAGCTTTAATTGCTGCTGTAGCTAGCTTATTGAGCTAACGTTAGCTCTGTGAGTAAACACTGTCATCGACTAAATGTTATACTGTAAAGTGGTCTTAAATACATGATAGAAGATGAAATGCTAAAAGACTGAAACCAGCAGGTCCCTTGCAAAAAGTCAGCAGCCTGACCCATGATCCATGTATAAGACATGGACATAAGAAACAGCATTGCAGGTACTTCGTACACTTACAGGCTATTTACTTATCATCCACCACTGACTCAAACTCACTCACACAAACAGACGCACACACACAGACGGACTATCAGTCACCCACCAGCTCCAGCGTTGGCGGCTGGGGCAGATGTAGCGGCGGCCCCGCCTTCAGCTGCGGCTGCAGAGGCCTCAGTGGGAGCAGCAGGTGTTGCAAAGGCATCTGTGGTTCATACAAACCCCCGGAGGACAGAGATGTCCGGAGAGACGGAGACAGATGAAGAAATAAAGATGAAAAGAGAAAATAAGCAGTCAGAAAACATGAGGGGGAAAAGAGAACATCAGGAAAATAAAGGTAAGCAGAGAGCGTTTGACTAGAAAGCAGGAAATATTCACTAGTTGCCATTAAAGTTAAAAACTGTAGCTTACAGCACTGATATCAGACATTAATGACTGACAGGTGAATGGACAAATGGGAATACAGACAGGAGGCACTACAGCAAGGATTAATCTACGGCACAAAGAGCAGAATAAGCCTGGAAATCTACAAGTGTTACAGCTGCCATCTGTAGCTGTAGGCATGTGACAGGGTTTGATAGAATTGCTTTTCAGTGAGGTCAAAGAAAAGCACGTCTGCCTATCAAACAAGACGCATGTGGAGAATGAGTGTAGCAGTATGCAAGCCGGAGGTGAGCTGTACATCATTACATAATGCAGTGGATGTCTGTGAGTGTGTGGAGGAGTAGTCTGTGTGTGAAAATGAGATTGAGTGTGTTTTCTGTTTGTTATCATGCTAAAAGATCTATATTGTATGGAGTCCCAACGTGGCCACTGTTAAATGAATAAATAATCATAAAATAAATACTCATCATGTAAATAGATAGTGTAAAACTCATAAATGAACCAATATTTTACGAAATAAAAGAGATTATTAAAAAAACAACTTTTTCAGCCAATCACATGCAATCTTCACATCCGCTAATGGGGGCTAGCTAACACTGCTAACGGTAACTAAGCTAAAAACCCAGCCAGGTAGGTAGCATGTAAAATAAAAGTGGAGAAAATGTTTTTGTATCTGTGTACTATATTTATTTACAGCAGCACCTTCCAGTATGTTGATTCAGAATAACGTTAGCATTGATGTTACTCTGGCTAACCGGAGCTAACTGGCTAACTCTGGTAGCAGCTGTCGAGGCTGGATGGATTTAACTGGCTGAAAGGTGAAGTTAACTTACAAATGATTGGTTCATTCATATATGTTTAACCCAATTTATTCGTATGATGATTTATTTCATAATTATTTTGTATATTTAACACTCAATACTTTTTCTAGGCAGTTGACAGCTGAAGATGATGGCGGTGTGCATCAGTGCATCAAGACTTCACTGTTTCTCATGATGCAGCTTCGCTAGCAGAATACAGACAGTATCGGTCATAAATCAGCAAAGTCGTGTCTACATACTGTATGTGTCTGAGCATGCAGTCGTCTTTGTGTTATCATATTGTGTGATGGTTTTAGGGTTGAGCTTCCCAGAGTGATTCTTTCGTAGAGAATTTTCTGGAAGCCCACTGACCTCCCAACAGATCCATATTGGCGGCGCCAGGGGAGGTGGCGGCTGCTGTGCTAGTGGGAGGAGCTAGAGAGACTCCGGGTTCTGCCGCTGCAGGAGTGGGCGTTGCTGCTGCAGGGGAGGGGGCGGGCTCTGCCGTGAGGGTGGGTTCAGATAGCAAGGAATCGCCCATTTCTGCGAGTACCACCGGGGTTTTTCAAGAGATCCCCAAAGAAAGGCATCAAAATAAACCCCAAAAGTGCAACCAAAAGAACCGGGTTGAGTCACCGTCACAACAGTGAACAAAAGCAAGCCAAAACAAAAGGTCCAAATCAAATAAAAGCCCAATTAAAAGTTTTTGGAGTTGACGGACCAAAGTAAAAATCCAAAATTTAAAAGTAAAGTTGTAAAATTATCCAGCACCATCCGGTCATAACCAACAAATAAAAAAAACAACCAACCAAAATAGCCCCCGTTGTAAACCAAAAACAGACAATGGAGTATGTGGAGGGAAGGGAGAGAGAGGGCAGAGAGAAACAAAGAGACTACTCAGACTAAAGAGAACAGCTTGAGGAGACAAACAGGGAGGAAACCATGTGACATTTGTACAATTACAGTCTATCTTTATGCTTCATTTGGATTAACACACTGACATTGATTCCAGGAAACCTCAATTTCAGATTAGTTTGTTCCAAAATAAAGCCAATGACATTGAGGTAACCTGGAGGATGATTCAAGGCTACACTAGTCTAGACAACAGGCTGGAGGTGACGTGAAGATTATTATGACTCTCACCTGATCCAAGAAGATCTGCAGAGGCAGAAAACAAGGAAACATGAAAAAGACTTGTTAGTACAAGCCTAAAACTAAAACACTAGTGTGCTCTCCAATGAAGAGTTGATTCCTTTTCTGCAAATGAGTCCACTGCTAATGAAAACTCAGCCATCGAGATTTCATGCAGATGTTCAGCTTAATATGCTGCAAACACTAGATAGTTGGATTTGCATTCTTTCAGACGGAGACTTACCTCCCCAGGACGTTGGGGCAGCTGATGGTGCTGAAGGACCTGAGGAGGACAGGGGATCCAGGTCCAATAAGGAACTGGAGGCAGAAACACGGCGTGAGAATCACATTAATTCACCATCCCTTGTAACTCTTACATTTCTTTGCATTTCAACTTATTGCCAAATGTCAAAACAAAAAAAGGATTTTCAGGATAACAAACAGGCGGAGATGAGAGACGAGACACTCACTCTTCAGCCGGCTCAGGAGCGGCAGCGGCGGCGGCTGCTGTCTCCCCAGGAGGAGGCTGCAGTGTGGGAACGGCGTTTGAAGATTTGGCCGGGGTCGATGTCGGAGACACGTTGTTCGTCGGGGACCCCTGGAAAGACAGACAGAGACGCTCCTTTTAAGCCGCGCATCAGACTGGAAGAGCTCGATATAAACATCGACTGTCGTGAAATGTGCATCTCACCTTTGTTGGAGACCTGAAAGAGAGACGGAGGAGGAGGAGGGATTGTTAGTGCTTTTGCCTGAAATAGACAGATCTGCTGCACACAGGCTGGTAAACATTTGATGGGGCTGTTTTTTTTTTTTTAAACAAATATGAAAGACAGATTGAATCATATGTAATCATATGAAGAGGTCATTTCCAAAGCAAAATGCCGTACGTGAGAAAAACATCCAATTGTTTCCGGTATTAACATTTTGATTTTGTGCTTTTAGCTTTAGGAGAATAAAACCCTTCATATACTGATTCATATCGCATGTTAGGACGTGATAATACACATGAGGTGACTTACTGTTGATCATAACATGTGTTTCTCTCAGCGTTCACACATGTAATCACACCAATACACACATTTCTCACATGTAAACCTAGTTGTGCATTATGTTTGTATTCACATGGGGATCACCGACATACTGTAATTCACATGTGAATAATGTGTAAGTTTACCTGCGGGGGGGAGGAAATGACAGGGAAATAAAAACTCTACACAGTTTTCTAAGAAGTTAGTGAACTCCGAACAAAACACACAGTATATGCTCACCCTTCACTGGTGTTTCCAAATGAACATAAAGGGGGATAAAAGAGAGGAAGGGTTAAAGGAAATTAAAGAAGGAAAAGCAATTGTGTAGGCCTCTTTCTACCAACATTTCTCTCCGGTACGTCTTTTAAATAACAAAGAGGGAGTTTCTCAGTAGTATCTCTTAATTTTCTTTTCATTTGATCCTGATTCTCTCTAATCTGGCTTCATACTGAGAGTGAGAAGCAAAGACTCAACGATCTCTTACCCCTTCTTTCCGCCCTTAACATCCTCCAGACCGTTCATGTGTGTTTCCAGACTCTCCAGGATACTGCTGGGAGCCTGACAAAAAAAAAATCAAAAACCAGAGCAATCAATAAATAATCATTTCCACTCGCCTCTGACAGGCTGTGCATAAAGTCCACGTTCACCAGAAGTGGCGAAAACTTCTCACTGCAACACCCTCATGCATGTATAAACACACACACGACATGATTTGTGCGTTTGAATTTGAATTGAGTTCAACATGCCGACACTCCATCCTGCAAACAGGCACTCAACCAGGGCACCCTGTGTAACTATGGTTACCGGGTCCTCGAGAGGTTGAAAAGGACAGTCTTCATCGTCTGAGTCTGCTAGATCCACCACTACACCCGGGTGGAGACACTGGGCGGGGAGATGATGGTGGGTGAGTCACGGGTGTTTCTGTGTGTGTGTGTCAGGTGGGATGTGTGGCATTCAGGGAACAAATGAAGGAAAACGAGAGCATCAAACTTACGTAGTTGATGTCAGGAATGTCATTTTTGTCGACTCCAACCGTCTGTTAAAGGAAAACAAGTTGAGAATCAGCGTTACACACACTGTGACCAGTCTGCGTTCAGATAACACGACTTCACACTTTCAAATTACGTGCAGGGTGTACGCCAAAGTCCAAGTAGGTGATACACCAATCCTTCTGTGGGGAGCAGACGCGTCCAAATACTACTCAATAAAAAACACCAGGTGATGTTGTGTGAAAGAAAAAGAAAGTCTGCCTCGGGTGGACGTCTATGCAGTGTGTTGCAGAGATATCTACGTTAGCATGCTAACAAGCGAGCCCGGTCTGGTGCAAAATTTGACTTTGGCATATGCACTGCACGTAATATAAAAGTGTGAAGGCTGCTGGTTGTCGCTCACCTCAGCCAGCTTCATGAATTCCCCGATCTTTGTCACCCTGGTCAGGAACCTCTTGTAGATCTCCAAGGCCTCCTTACAGTCACTCTTCTTCATCTTGAAGTATTTCTCTGTGAAAACAACAGGCGGGTTGAGGTTTATCGAGATCCACGCTTACATCTTCAAGGTGCCAAGCGAGAGGTCGTCTACTGACCTAATAGGTTGATGATTCCGTCGTTGTAGGATGCGAACATTTTGACCAGGTCCTTGAAGAGGAGCAGAAATGCGGCATTGATGATCCCGTTGTTCAGCTCCTTGGGATGAACCTGAGGAGGAAAAAGGGAGAGAAACTTCTGTCTTGTGATGCTGCATGGGTCTGTGAAATTATATGTCGAGTCGAAGGCAAAGTCTGACTCACATCGAACTCCAGGAGTGTGTCAATCAGAGTCTGCAGAACAGGCATGCCTTTCAACAGCTTCTCAGTGGTCATGGTCCTCATCACGCCCTCAGCGCTGAAAGGATGAGAGATAAAAACATTGGATACAGCAACAATAAGTGAAAAACAAACACAAGTTCTCTGAAAGCCACGTTCGACATACCCCTTCTTGACTCTGGTGAAATCAAAAGCCATCTGGCGGTAGGCGAAGGCTTTCTCGTTCAGGTATCGTCCATACCGTCTGATGAATGTAGACATGTCATAGCCTGAACAGAACATTTATGTTAGAAAGCACTCAGAATTCATTATCATTGTTTTTTTTTTATATCTACAAAAGAACTGGTGTTTATTTTTATTTGTAGGAGGGTTTTTCTTGTCATTTTTCTCCTTACTCCTGTGTGATGCATATCTTAAACAAGTGAAACTTGGTTGAAATCTATGTATTTTTCAAGGGAAACCCAGCTGGGCTGAAACTTTAACCACACACTCATTAGGGAACTGCAAATTTGTCCTTTGTGACAACCATTAATGCATCAGTAAATTCTTTGCAGGCAGCTGGGTAGACATAATCTGCAGAAAAGTTTGAGCAAACTGTTGTTTTGTGACTAGTTTCCTCTTTTATTCTACTGGACATGACAACATTTCACCTATAAATGGTCATTTTTCAGATAAATCCTGCCTTTTATTATCATTTTTATAGTAAAATCCCAAATAAGATCGTAGATAAACTTCGTGCACAAAGAAACAAGGCGACCTAATGCATAAAAATCCAGTCATAAAATGAACATGAGAGCGTCATTTTACACGAGACGTTAGACATTGGAGGCAGAGATGCCGGCGTCTGTTTGCATGCATGTGTGTACAATTACATGCGTGTGATCTAGTCCAGGCCCTCCTATTTGCCAGATGGCTCCCTTTGTGTTTATCTCTTCCTGTTTCTGATTTGCATTGCCAGACACTGTTCGTCTGCTCTTACCGTGAGAGCCCGTTTTGTCGATAAAGTTGCTGAGGTTGAACAGGGAGGTCCTGGAAGCCAAGTACTGAATGAACCTCTGAGGAAGAGAAACAAGAACCGCTTAAACCACAGCACTCATTCATTTATTTGAGGAACTGTGTTCAAAGCTCTTGAAACACAATATAAAAATAACTCAATCAAGCCTTTAGATGTTTCTTATATCACTGAATAAAACTGTATTTAAGCATGAACTTCATTGCACCAGATGTGACCGGTCTGCCTGGGTCTCAACCACTAACCTCGTTGCCGTGGACACACATGTGATGGGCGGTGACGAGGGCCTTGAAGACGACCACCCAGCTGGCGTTGGTGGCTCGCTCAAACAGCGTGTCAGCCATCTGAGGGATGTTCACGTTGGTGGTGTTGGTGGCTGACACCAGGTCTGCAACACAGCGGCAAAGGAAACACCATCATTCACAGATTTCTTACATCATTCGGACAGAGCTCGGTATGTAAGAGGAGAGTCACGGTTAGTTTAGTTTCAGACAAACCGCTCCATAATTTGAACTGCTCTGTTTAAACTTTGATTAAGCCGGCAGGCTGAGTGTTCACTGCAGAGCTGCTCGAGACGCCCATGAGACTATTAAACCAAGAGGGCGACCTGATGTACATACAAAATGATGTTGGTGCACGGGCTCACACACACACACATGCAGGCACACACACACACACGCACGCTGACGGTGCAGAAAGAGAGAATAATGCTTTGTCAGCTCTCCTCCCTGGGTGCCAGTTCAGACAGTCAGACAGACTGAGAGGTCTTCAGCAGCGAGAGTTCGGACGGTTGCATCAGCCTGAGGTGGAGTGTAAGGTACAATACTTCATCTGTGCAACATTGGCATTAATATTAATACAGATATATACTTCATGTGTACTATATCTCATTCTCGTCGCTCCTTAGAAAAAATACTACAATTATTCAGTGACCAGAAATCTTTCTCATTTAGATCCTATTAAGAACATTTATATCACATTTAATGCAGACTTTTATCTATAGTTAACATACTTAATAGGGGCTGAACATAGATATTATTGTCACCAATGATTCATCTGTCAGTTGTCACCAAAATACTGAAAATGAATTTTGCAGCATGAAATAATTCCCTCTGAGTCATTTTCACACGTTTCACAAATCAAAACACTAGAATGGCACTGAGTAGAATGCATACCTCTGCCAAAACCCACCAGTCCCCTTTAATTCAATCAAGCCTGGTCCAAAATCCAACTCGTAACTCCTTCACCATACTTTAACCTCACCAGATCTTTAACAGCCAACCGAGAGGACAACAAAACAATGCAGATGGAATCACATCTCCATTTTGTCGTCCATTTGTTTTTTTTAAACAGATAATTTTCCTGCTGACTTTAAAAAACACATTTCGATCGAGACATTAACACCTTGAACTTCTTGTGGAAAAACAACGCTGCCACCATTTGCAAGCAGAGCTTACAGATCGCTTTTCTGAATCATCTCACAACAAGATGGTGTCAATCAGGCACTTTTTTAAATAAATAAGCAACATATCTATCTTTTTATTTGTTCATTGTCTGATGTGGGAGTTTCTTATTAAATATTTGGGTTAGTTGTCCACAGAGAGCGAGTGAGACAGAGTCAGGGAGACAGATGGCCTCAGATACATCACACCAATAAAAAGAGAGCAAGAGGAGTTGTTTAGAAAGAGGAAGCAACACTGTGAAGAAATAAAGATCGTATCCTTGAAATTACAGTGAGTATATTCTCGGAGGTTTGGCTTTATAATCCACACACATGGCATAAATGTATACATGTGCACATGGAATGAGAACAGAATAACGATCTCCTATAAGTTCCCTGAAGTCTAAAACATAATATAGACTTTAAAAGCATTTTTGAGTGCGTCCAGCTGACATTGACAAGGGCAGGACTGAGTGTATCCATACAGAGTGCCAGAAGACGAATGCAGCAAGTATTGGCAGCCACGGCTGATAATGGAAGGAAAGAAAGGCCGTTATATTGAACGGACCTCGCCTTGAGTGGGTAGCTACAAAACTGACAACCAGACTAAAAGGCTAAAAAGGTGACGAGCACGAGATGGACAGGACGGGAGAGGAAGAGCGAGACACTCGAGGGAACGGCGATGAAGACATTAAAGTGTAAGAAATGAAGAGACGTGTAGAGTTAGAGCAGCGAGGCTGTTGAAGGTCATCGCAGGGCGGCAGGATGGACGGAGGGGTCGTGGGTTAGGGTGGTTGTAGGGGTTGTAAACAGATTATTACTAATCACCGGTCTTTCAATGGTGGCTGTGTCGCTGCCCATCCCCCGTGCAGCACGCATGCACACAAACCTGCCTCGACACCACCTGTTTCACACCCTCACCAACACGCCTCTATTATCAGCTTTTGTCACCAGCGCTGTCACCGTCAGTCAGGTTTATTTAATTAAATGATCTTCCGAAGCACGAAGCGGAATATCATCTTATTACAAAAAGGCAAATGGATTCAAAATAGTCTGAAGTTAATAGAGTAATCACAGACCTTCTTCTGATCTTTGCATGATTAATTATGCTCCGATCCATCTGTACAGCCATGACCAGATGGTAACCGCCTCACTGTGACACCTCTGATGATGTCTGATGTCTTTATGTTGAATGCTGCATCCATTTCTCCCCACTATGGCTCCCATCTGTGTTTTAGATATTTGATAATATTTTTCCGCAACACCTCTTCCCCACATCACCATCGTGTTTGTTTAAATTATACTCTCTTTTACCTCATTTAGCCTCACTCCTTTGTGAAATGGCTGAAGACTACACTCCCCTGCAGCCTCTTTCAAATGACACACACATACGCGCAGACAGACACGGTCCACAATGGCTAAAAATGTGATTATATAACATTATCGTGTCATTGGCACAGCTACAAGTTAATATTCATACTAGCAGGATGAACACCATCCAAAGCCTTTCGCAGACCTTTAGCTCATAATACTCAATAATAACTCTGTACATCTTATTATATCTGTTTACAGGAGCTTAAAGTGACGTTATGTAACTATTTCACCTTAAAAAACAGCTCAAAATCATTTTGATGGTACACTGACTTGCAATAGGGGGAACGGTACCTCAAACTCCTGGTCCTGCACTATGTAACCACTATGTGAGAGTTTCATTATGTACATATAGTTTACTTGTTGCTCGAGCAAACCCTAACTGCTGCTAACTGTTGTTACATTTAGCTGGTTAGCTCTCTTAGCCGTGCAGTTAGCTGACTCAGTGGACTGGGAGCTCCATGGACCTCCCAGGGATGGTGGTGTTTCCACCGCTAGCACATTAGCTTTGGGTCAGGAAGAAGGGGTTTCAGGCCAGGAGCAGGGAATGCTGGCGAGGAGTGAGCATGCTTTTTGGCACTATGTGACACACAACCAACTATGGACTATGCAACCCCTAACTGCTGCTACCTGTAGCTACCATTAGCTCAGTCAGCCATGCAGTTAGCTGACTCAGCCAGGACTGGGATGCTTGGAGCATCGCCACAAGAGTGTTGGTATTACACTGCACAGGAGCTTCATGCCACAGGGAAGGTTTTCAGGACAGGAGCAGGGAACGTTGGCGAGGAGCGGCTCCTGACGGGCAGCAGAACCGGACCCTTGTGAACAGCTAACAGAACTGTTCAGCAAATAAAACCGTAGAGGATTTTAACAGAGAAAGCTTAGAAGCAGGAAAGAGAGAGCGACCAAACAAGAGGTTGGACAAGTATACATATCGGACATATACATATATTTTCAAAATAAAACGCTGCAAGACAGACATGAAGGCCTTTCCTGCTGTTGGTGTCATGGGTTGGGTAATTGCTTAGTCATTTCCTGTTTTATTTCGTCGATCAAATCTTTGTGTGTCATGTTTTACTTTCTACTTCCTGTCTTTGTCTTTTTCCAGCCCTTTTTCTGTGTATACCTGCGTTAACGTCTTCCGGTCTGCCTTAATGCCTTGGGTCCTTTTGGCCTCACATAACAGTCGGTCTGGTGTGTAATATTAGCTGGCTTGCTGTGTCTGTCGGGGCACTTGCTTGATGTCCGGCTGTTACTTTAATGGTTTTGCCATATGGGCCATATCATAGGAAATAATCCACGCTTTCTGTTGGGGTATCATTGCCTGAAACAAACACACACTGACATACAAGTGTGCGTCTCTAATGAGGATTGGCTGAGCTAAATAAAGACTCTTACGGTAATCCACGGTCCGCAGGAGGGTTCTAATAATGTACCGGGAGGACTCACACTGTGCGAGGGCATGTTTGTGTGTGGCAGTGTCTGGCTAAGTGTGTTTATAGTCTGAGTCTGAGTCTGTCTGCTATAATATTTTTTTTTATAGTTGCACAGCGAGATACTGTAGTAGTAGCCAGAATATTACATATGAAATCAAACAGAATACACACACATTGGCATCATGTTGAGACGCAGAGTCATCCAGATGGCCTTACTCTGGCTCTGACGGTCCTTCTCAGGTGGATCCACACCAAGTTAAGTGTAAAGTTGTCGGCTATAACTTCATCTTCAAATGTGTAAAATTTGACAAATTGCATTGTGGGATTGTTTGTGCAAAAAACAAGATGGTGGACAGTCAATGCACTATAGGCTACAGTACACCTAAATAGAGGGTGAGCTCAGGCACCGAGTGATAGATGAGAAGATTTACACCACTCCCATGTCTGTATGCTAAATATAAGGCAACAGCTAGCAGCCAGTTAGCTTAGCTTAGCATGAGCACCGGAAACAGGGGGAATTCAGCTGGCCTCGTTCGGTCCGTCTGTCCGTACACATTACATCTCGTGGTGACGATAGCTCCTGTAAAACAGCAACTTGTTTAAACCCTTCAGCCATGATTAAGTAGTGGTGATACAATGTGAACTTTGGAGGACTGGTATTTAGATTTTGTCAGCTTCAGACAGAGCCAGGCTAGCTGTTTCTCCTTGTTTCCATGTCGTAATGCTAGGCTAAGCTAACCAGCTGACAGATATGTGAGAGGTATCGATCTTCTCCTCTCTCAGCAAGAAGGCAAATAAGAATGATTTCCCAAAAAGAGAAATTACTACAACACTACAACGGTGCAATTAGTTACATTTTGAAGACATCCAGAGTTGCTATCTATGGCTCCAGCAGCAGTCACACATCACACTATAGACTACAGATAATCTAAAAGTCATGTGATATAACCACTATACTCTCATGTACATACGATCAGCCTCTCGCTCCGGTCAGTGCATTGATTCCACTCCTCGAAAACAGCTTTTACTACGCTCAGTGTATTTTCAGCATGACCTCAGATGAATTTCAGCCTATTCCCCTCGGTGTTTGCTGACCTTGCACGGACCACATGTTCTCCACAAATTTGTAACACACGTCCTGCCGTGTTCGTGGAGTGTCTTACAGCATATTGTGAGAAATACATATCTGACACCTGGGTTTCATTCCCTGCTCTGTTTGCTTTCCATAGAGGAAAGTCCTGCACACTGATACTACCTTTAAAGGTTTTATTTTGAAGCAGGTGACACCCATATTCACACCTACAACGGCTCTTCATCCTTTACATTTTGCCATGTACAATCAGAAGACAGTAAAAGCTACTTATTAGAATAAATGTTTCATCAGTAACCAATAAAACATCCAGAAAACACAGATCATTGAGTCTAAAGAAACATATGCTCATTACGATCGTCCCTGCACTCCAGGGGGATGACAGGCCTGTCATTTCTCTTCTTCCTTCTCGCAATCTCCCTCCGTCCTCACGCTGCCACCCCCTGACACTTGCAATCTGTTGCCATGGCAACTGCACTGCACCACCACCACCACCACTGCCGCCGCCGCCTCCCTCAACAACACACCCACGTCCACCCCAAGGGTCACAAACTGTCACTATGACAAAGGAACAAATACGACCTATCGGCTCGTATCCTCCTATCATCAAATACGGCAGACATGCTGACAGATAGCTAATTAGCAAAGTTACTTACAGTGTCTGACTTCCTATTCTCAGCCTAAATGACATCTAGTGAGTTTAGTGAATGTGTTGTGTACATTTTTAACACAAGTCTTGTGGGTCAAAGTGGAAATGTTTTTTGAGGTTAGGAATTTCCTGCAGCCAAGATGCAAGAGAAGCACAGTGCCCTACATACAGGTAGATCATTGAATATGCCCTAGAAAGAGATAGAGCACAACCTCATAGACTGAAAACATCATGGGAGGAAACATTTCCACATGTGTGCGCTTTACTATGCTGGAACGTCTTATGAATAAAGTGTATGAGGGTGTTTCCTCGTGGTGGGAGTGTGTCTGTGGTATCAAGAGGTCAACAGAAGCGGCCTCCGGTCATGACTTGTTAGGAAAGTCCAAGTCTGAGCAGCTGAACGTGAAAGACACACAGAAAGCGAACACACTGACCCGGCGGAGAGCGAGGAAGCAACGGTCTCTGGTGCATTCTAGCATTAGCATTGTCACCTTTGGCTGTGTAAATAATGCAAGGCAGTCATTGGCTGATTATTGAATTATTCAGCAGGGGAGCGGATCACAAGATATAAGGTCCTAGCCCAAGAAGACGCAGGGACCAGACCTGCCCGGTGACCACACACACACACACACACACACACACACACACACACACACACAGACACACATTGCCAATCAGACCACCCGCTATCTGTATGCAGCGCCACGCCACTGCTTTGGTCTGACTCAGTATTTGTGGTAGATCACTGAGATTAATCGTGATTTGTCATAAGGTGGCCCCTGCTGTCGTCCGTGCACGTGTCAATAAAGCTGTGAGGTTTGAGAAACGCTTTCAGCTGTGACTTTTTGGCGCTAAACTCACCGATAGATAATAAGGAACCCAAACAGGCAACATCCTAACTTGTAATTCACATTTTAATTCAGTATCTTCCCTCAGGATCCACACACACAGCCTCTAAGGAAGGAGGTTTCTGCAGAAGGGGAATGAAATGGCCTTTCTCTGAGCATGACTTGTCATTCCACTTTAAATTATGACCTCTTTCTCCCTCCCTCTCCCTCTCTACTCTCTCTACTCTCTCTGGGTTTCCATCATCTTTACTGGAGGCTGACACAAAGGGTCACCAGATGGGGTCATCACCACCCTGGCCACATCAATTCATTATGGCACCACACCCTTTTGAGCAGAGGGAATTAAAAACGACTGGTCATGAGGATGTGGTAGCTCTTCTTGGATGTGATGGCACGTGTTCCAGGCTGGTGTGTGCAGCCTGTGAGGCCCTGTTAAAAAAAAAAAAAAAAGGAAAAAGAAAAATGCAAGGCCCTGCGGTGTGTGTGACAAGAGGAAAAATGACTCCACTTACACTCCAGGTGCTTTTTCTTGGGCGCCATCACTTCATGAGTGGTGGCTTTGCAGACAGCGCGGGCCATATCTGATCCCGTTAGCTGGTATTGCGCAGCGGCGATGCGATCCGTGAGCGTTTGCCCCGACATTTTTCTCTCTCTCCGTCGGAGTCGACCACCTCAGGAATGTGTTTCACCCTCGGGACGATGGCGAAAAAAAAGGTGTGAATATATATAAATATATATACACCCAGCTGCTTCCCAGCGAGCCGCGCTTCTTCTTCCTCTTCTTCTTCCTCTTTTTCCCCCCTCTTTGGTCGATAGGGCCTGTGTGACCTTCTGTGTGGGCGGAAGGAAAAAAAAGCAGAGAAAAATGAGCTTTTAAAAAAAAAAACCCACACCAGATAAATGTTATATTCGCATCAGATCGCTCGGTCACGTTGAGAATACGCGCGGTGACATGAGTAGACTTACGCAAGGTTGTGAATTCCCCTCGGCGCGTCCCGTTTTAGTCCTCCGACCGTTCAGTTCAGCACCTTGGACAGCTAATGCCACTCGGTTATGTAACACTCAACTGGCAATGAAAGCTATTTTCTCACCCCGCAGCGATTATTACACACACAATAAGAAATAGGCCAATTAAAAAAAATTGCGGTGCACGCTCTGATTATCCACAAATACAAAAGAAAGAGAGACAGATTGTGAATCAGTACTCCATAGGTCGGTGAGATATCCCGTTTGGAGAGGGCGCATCAGGTTTGGATGCGTTTCCTCCAGAAAAGCTTTCAAAATAAGAGAAGAGCCCGCAACGTTTTCCCCCCCTCCTCTCTTCGGTCGGTCAGATTGCGGTGGTCCTCCCCGCAGATCGAGAGAGAAAAATTGCGCTCCCCTGGTGGTGTCGGCGGCACTGCGCAGCGCAAAAAGACGCTCAGGAAGAGGGGAAAAAAGCAGAAGAAGGGAATTTCCTTTTTTCTCCTCACAACCCCCTCCCTCCCTGTCGTTTGTTTATTTATTTAGCCTATCTATAAGTCCATCCACAATCTCCTCCCCCCTCCTCAGCGGTGGGTTGCTCGGACAGGGTTGGATGACACACGTCGCATCCCACGTCTCTTAAAGGGGAGTCTGCATGGTGGTGGTGGGGGTCACTGTGCAGGAACCCATGGCACCAAAGGGGTTAATACTCGAGCGTGACTGTGGTTTATGAGCTGCTGCATGTGCATCAGACACATGATGAAGGTGGAAGATGATTTCGTTAAGAAAAACCCTAAACATGCCTGTTTATTTGTTTTGGATGTGTGGTTATGATCAGGTAAGGTTATATTCACAAGTTGTACATGTGTGCAGACTCCATATTTGCCCAAAATAAAGCTTTTCTTTATATATTTTGGGCTTTTATTTTTTTAAGAACAGTCAAATAAAAAAAAATAAAATAAAAAAATCTAATCTGCACGTCGTATTTGTGCTTGGTTGTGGTGTTCAAGGCGCCTGCTGCATCATAGTACTACTGTATAATGGGAGACAGTCGTCGCACCGACAGGGCACGCCGAGCGTACTTACGTCACGTCACGTACCCGGAAGTGTAGCCACGTCGTCAGTGAGAAGAAGGAGAGGAGGAGGAACAGGAAGCGTTTCACTCTTCACTACACTCCCTCTGCTGAACACCCACAAAACAACACAGTAAGTGAATTTAACACATTTTAAAGCGCCTACACTTGTAATTTCGGGTTGAGTTGTGTATTTTACGTTTATACCCAGAAGCACCACTTTGTGCTGTGTGTGTGTTGAAATAATTTAAGCTAGCTAATGCAGCCAAGTTGTTCTCATTCAACTGATATGATGCAGTTTATTGAGTTTTATCTCGTTTGTGGGCGACAGTCTGCTGTAAACTTTGCCCTTTTCTTGTCCTTTGACATGTTTTATGTAAGCTTGGTCCAGGCGTTGTTTTCAGCTGGAGAAATGTTCAGTATGTTATATGTTTTTAAAATGTTGGATGGATTTCTTGCTGATTTCTCTATAAAATGCTTCAATTCTGTCAGACTCAACCAGCTACACCATTAAAAATGCTCTTTACACTGTAATGCAGTAATGATAGTAGGATAAAATAATAATAAACCTCTTATATGATACTGTTGGGTCCATTCTGCTGCATAATAAATACTTTTACCTGTAATGTATTTCAAGCTGCATTGATTAATGGGTTAGTTGTCAACTATTAAATTAATCACTAACTATTTTAAAGATGCAATATGTAAGAATTTTATGTTAAACCATTCAAAAAGTGACAGAATAACTGTTTTGAGGTGATGTCAAAGACCTCTATGTGCTGTGTTGCAGGGATATCTACTAAATTAATAATCAATTCATAATAACTGATTAATCGGTTCTAGTATTTTTCTAAGAAAAAAGTCAAAATTCTCTGATTCCAGCTCCTAAAATGTGATAATTTTTGGTTTCTTGTCTCCTACATGTTGGTAAACTGAATATCTTCGAGTTGTGGACAAAACAAAACATTTTCAGACTTCATATTGGGCTTTAGGAAACACTGACAGTTTTATAGACCAAAAAATTAATTGATTAACTGAGAAAATAATAGACTAAGATCAATCAACAATTCAAATAAAATTTGTTGCAGCCCTAGATACATTACAAATACATGTTGTCGGTAAAACTTATGTACTTTTACTTAAGTGAAATGTACTTATAATGTGTTTCAGTGATGGCCGAGTTTCAGGAAGTATCAAAGCAGTCCGGGCTGCACCCTAAGCCTGCAGGGTTGGTGTTGCAGTATGGCACTGCTGGTTTCAGGACCAACGCCAAACATCTGGACCACATCATGTTCAGGATGGGGCTGCTGGCAACTCTCCGCTCCAAAAAGACCAAAGCAACCATCGGAGTCATGGTCACTGCATCACACAACCCAGAGGTGACAATCGTTTCTGTCTTAACCTTGTTTATTTGACTCCATAATGTTGTTTTCTTTTCATATTGTTACTGAAAAAATGACATCTTCCACATCGCTATTTCATTTTCTAGATTAAACATCCCTATATAAACATAATCCTCACAATCCTCCCCTTCAACTTCTTCCTGTCTCGCTCTTTACATCTGCACTTGTGTAGGAGGACAACGGGGTGAAGCTGATCGACCCCATGGGGGAGATGGTGACACCAACATGGGAGGGCTACGCCACCCAGCTGGCCAACGCGGAGCAGGAAGATTTGCTCACTGCTCTGAAAGACGTTATAGAGAAGGAGGACATAAACATGGGCCAGGAGGCGAACGTGTTTGTGGGGAAAGACACCAGGTATATGATCTTAAGTGGTGACTTTCTCTGCCTCTTAGTATTATTAATTCTAGACGGCATCCCTATAATAACATGTATAACAAAAGACTAAACAAACCTGCGTCCTCTAATTACAGAAGCAGCAGTGCCAGCCTCTCCCAAGCAGTGTTGGATGGAGTCTCTGCGCTTGGTGGTCAAAGCAAAGGTAGGGTTAATTAAACTCTTATGCCCTCATATTAAATTAATTTGTTGCTTACTTAGTTTTATTCATCTTTTTTTCTTCACTTCTTACTCATCAGACTATGGTTTGGTGACCACCCCACAGCTCCACTACATGGTTTGCTGTCAGAACACGCAGGGTAAATATGGAGAAGCAACAGTGGAAGGATACTATAAGAAACTCTGCCAAGCTTTCATTCAGCTCACAAAGAATGTAAGGACACAGGGTGTGTCATGTGTACCGGTGTATATTGTGTTTTTGCAATCCATCCATCCGGGAATCAATCCTTTCTCCCTCCCTCCATCTTTTTCTCGCTGCTAGGCGTCAAATTGCACAGACGACCAGAAGCACCTCACTGTGGACGGAGCTAACGGTATCGGGGCTCTAAAGGTGCGCGAGATGGAGAGTCACCTGAAGAAGGAGCTGCATATATCGCTGTTCAACGACGGCAGTAAAGGGAAGCTCAACCACCAATGTGGGGCGGACTTTGTCAAAGTGCAGCAAAAAGCTCCAACAGGTGCGACTGCGCTCACTAGACGACACTTTTCAGTACTTTATAAACGAAGAAAGATGCAGATAAAAAACTCATTATGACACCGATGTCTATAATGCATTATAAACAGTAGTATAATGGATTATCCTTTATTATGTAAGAGCCTGTTAAAAAATAAATGTTCTTGCATTGACTTAGGCTTATTTTTTCACTTTATTTAAAACAAAGATGTGACCAATTATAGTGGCTTATAACAAGCTTGTAACGTATATCTGCCTCAGACACTTATAATCACATTTTAATGCATTTGAATAGTTATTATAATGTGTTATAATGCATGACAACTATGAAAGGTTTTATTCACCATGATCATTGCAAAATAAATTAAATCTTTAATGCATTATAGATATCAGCATCATAATGAGTTGACAACAGAACAGTAGATATGATGTACTGTGTCTGTAGCTTATTTCCCATGAAGACAGACATGCAATGTTTAACCACAAGATGGAGACTGTTAAACAGCAAATTACCACAATAATTACTATAATATTTGGTATGAAACTCATTTTACATGACATCTGCCTTATAATTTGACTTTTTGGCTGAGGCTTGTTTCAGCTGAAATTTCTCAGAATCTAACAGGTGTTACATTTTTATGTTCCTATAAATGAAGCTTTTGTTAAAGCAGTGACAAATAAATGTGCACTCAGTTGCCAGTGTATTAGGTATACCTACAAGTTTGCAACAGTCCGATAGTAAATCTCGCCTTCATACAGGTTGTAATGTTCAGTTCTTATTAAAACTATTTTAGAAAGGTGTTAAAAAGGATGCAGTTTGTGTTCCCTTTGCTTGTTTTACATTTTAAATAAATGAAGTGGAGAAAGTAGTACAATTTTCACAACACCACATGCTCCAGAACAGTTGAATTAACACCAAGAGGAAAATGAACATTAGTAAAGCCAGATGCTGTTTTTAGCACTCTCTCTCTCTCTCTCTCTCTCTCCTCTCTCTGAAGGTATTGAGATGAACCCAGGGGAGCGTTGCTGTTCCTACGACGGCGACGCTGACCGAATCATTTACTACTACTCCGACTCCAAAGGACAGTTTCACCTGCTGGACGGAGACAAAATCGCTACTCTCATCAGCACTTTCCTGAAAGAGCTGCTCACACAGGTATTCTCCCAAAAAATACGAACATGAAAACAAAAACAAGATACACAAACTTTAAGTGAAGAGTTTCTGTTTCTGTTCACACAGGCTGGGTTAGACTTGCAGATAGCTGTGGTGCAGACTGCTTACGCTAACGGAAGCTCAACTCGCTATCTGGAAGACACGATGAAGGTGAGAAACACGAGCATTTCTTTAATTTCTTTTTAAAACATGTTTGAGGTGGTGCTCACACATTATCATGTGATTCAGGTAATAGTGAGGTGTACTAAAACTGGAGTGAAACACCTTCATCACGCAGCCCAGGAGTTTGATATCGGTGTGTACTTCGAGGCCAACGGTCATGGAACTGTGAGTAGCTCAGACACACACTCAGAGAGGTCACTTAAATCACCAATCTAGCATTTTAATAAAAGCCAATCTTCATATGTGTGATAATGTGCCTTTGTTGTGTTCAGGTGTTGTTCAGTAAGGCGGCTGAAGAGAAGATCCAGCAGCTGGCGGACAACTCGAGCACCGCCGACGAGAGGAAGAGAGCAGCCCTCCTGCTGCAGAACACTGTGAACGTCATCAACCAGGTGGAAACACAAACACACAGTGAACCAACGAAACAAAGGAGCATTATTGTTGCACCCACTCACAGTTCTGATGTGTGACTGTGTGTTTTTATCTTCTAAAGACTGTAGGTGATGCCATTTCTGACATGCTGCTGATTGAAGCCATAATGGCCATCAAGGGTATGACTGTGCAGCAGTGGGACGCAATCTACAGCGACCTGCCAAACAGGCAGCTCAAAGTCAAGGTGCTCGTTCATTTATCTGTTATAATGTATGATATTTGGGATAATTAATCCTGGAGGGAACTTAAAAGTGCTGGGGCTGCTAGAAAACATCATACCTCAGGTTTCTGACAGACCTTCAAAGTCCTTGAATTTTAGAGAAAATGTTAAGTTTTAAAATTGAATTGTTTCGTTGTTGTAAAAATATTGTACCTTGATTAATGACTAGGCTTATGTTCTCCATCTTCACATCCTGAAGAGCTGCTTCTGACAGATAATGGAAGTTTTGAAATTACAGCAAAAAATGAAAATACTCTAGTAAAGTACCTCAAAATTGTATGTGGTTACATTCAATCACGGGTATGTAATCTGTACTCCCATCAGTGCCACCTCCACATGAATATATGGTGCATAAGCACTTATAGAAAGCTATATTTGTGCTTTCTGTAGGTGTCGGACCGCAGGGTGATAGATACAACAGACGCAGAGAGACGGGCAGTGAGCCCAGACGGACTGCAGGAGGCCATCGACAGCTTAGTGAAGAAGTACAGGCAGGCCCGCTCCTTCGTGAGACCCTCCGGCACCGAGGACGTGGTGAGAGTTTACGCCGAGGCAGAATCACAGGTGAGCTCAGTTTCTTTTGAGACATTTTTTTTCCTTTTGCCTTTATTCTCTGATACGAACAGATGTTGTATTTGTGTTGTAGGAGAGCGCTGATGCTCTGGCACATGAAGTCAGCCTTGCGGTTTATCGTCTCGCTGGAGGAGTCGGGGGTGAACCTAAACCGTTGCACTAGAGACACAAAATCACACAGAATTGACAAATCCATGGGTGCTTTTTGGATGCAATCTGAGTCAATCACTTTATTTAATATCAAATTGCTTCTTTTCTGTGAGGTACCATTTCATGTACTGTTAATTGCACTTTGGACTTCACTCCAGTTTTCTGTATTCATCTGTCATTGTGAAAAAATGGGACACACTGTGGGAGATTTTGTGCTTCTTTGAATAAGGCTACTCTCGGCTCGTTATAATATCTCAAACAGGCGGGTATGTGCCTGGAAATTCTGGGTTTATATATCATATAAATAAGCTACTTGACTGTATATGTCATGATTAAAACATAAATTGTCTTTACACACAGATTAAGAAGGTTTTGATGATGGTTTCAATCACATTTTTGTGATCATGTAACTTCTTGCTAAATTGAATCTCTTTGGAAATGTTACTGTATGTCTGTCTTTGATTTCTACACAGTGGATTTGATTATGAAACAAGTTTACACATGAGGGGGGTTGTAGCAATTGTACTTCCCTTGAATGTCAGTTGCTGCTTTAGTTTGGATAAATAATACAAAAGAAAAAAGAGCAAAGTGTGTGTTGTTTTTCAGTTTTCCATAGAGCTGCAACTATTAGTCGATTATTCTGATAATCAACTAATCACTCATATTTTCATCAGTCATTTTTCAAGCTAAATTGTCCAAAATGTCCCAGTTCTTGCTGCTTTTCTTTGTCATTTATGATAGTAAATGAAGAGTCTTTAGGATTTGGGACTGTTTGTCAGGCAAAAGAAGAGATTTGAAGACATCACTGTCTCTGGAAAATACTGATGAGCATTTTTGCACAATTTTTACATTTTATAGACGAAACAAGCAGTCGTCAGATAATGCTACTATACACTTGCAGTTTATTTAGCTACTTTAAAAGACATGTTTCTGACACACAGGAGGATTAAAAGAGCAGAGAGGCAGAGGGAGTTAGGAGCAGGCAGGGCTGAGTTACAGGACACACTGTGCATATTTCTTAATGTTAAGTCTCCATAGACGACAAACACAACACTTGAAATGGGTACAAGCTGCTTGAGTACAAGTGGGAATTGCTTTTTCTGCTTTATGGTGTGTTTTCACTTAAATTCAGAGTTACTTCTATGATTTTCAAAGTATTGAAACACCTGAATAACATGACATGACAGGTCTATTCTTCTTCTGTATCATCTGCTGCTCCAGAGATGATGATGGTGCGAGTCTGTGTATCGCTCTCATACTTGTCCTCATCTGTCCTTACTGTTCTGGGGAGAGTAGAGGAAAAGGGTGGAGAAATAAAATTAAGAAATGTTACTTTATCAGTTGACTATTGACAGTTGACTGTCACCCTCTACCTGATGAGGACAGTCTTCCTCTCGGACATCTCAATGGACTGCGCCTCTGCAGCTGTCTCAGCCCTGCTGATGGTCGAGTCACCGCAGGCTTCATTTAGCTTCACAGTCGCTGCAGAGGCTGAGCTATCGGAGGCTGAGGCTGAAGCTGCACGCATGCTAACAGTGGTAGTAAGATGCAGGCCTCCAGTGAGGGACAGGTTTTGGACCGTGGTGCTCAGACGACTGTCTTCCCCCTCGATCAGCTTCCTGTGACAAATAAACAGAGGGGAGGGAAGTTAAAATGATAAATACCCAGTGTTCAGTGAGAAGTCATAAGATCCTTCTGTTCACCTGTAGGTGGTGATTTCAATCTCCAGAGCCATCTTCACATTCAGCAGGTCCTGGTGCTCCCGCAGCAGCAGAGCGATCTTCTCCTTGGTCACCTTCAGATCCAGCTTACTGGCCTCTATACGCTCCTGTTGCAGCAGAACACAACAGAAAAGATTAATTTTAAGGGGTTTCAGGACAGAGAATGACTGAAACGTGCCATATTCATCCTGCTGTGTGAACATCCGAGTGAATATAAATAACTGCAATAGCACATCATGTCAGTTACCTGTAGGTCCTCCTCCTTCTTCTTGTGTTTTTCCACTGCATCGCGAATCTGAGCCTCCAAATACTCGTTCCTCGTCTTCACTGCATCCAGTTCACGCTCCTTGTCAAGAATCTGCACACACATGGCTCAGACATTGTAGAAGAAACCACATACACTGTTTAAAAACAGAAAATCATACTCACATTCTTCCTATAGCCTGTGATTTCCTCTCTCAAAGTTCGAACACTTTGAGCGTGTTTGGTGGAGGCGCTGCTCAGGTCCTGAAACTTCGACGCATACCAAGCGTCCATTTCCTAGAGGAAGGTTTTCGATGGATAATCACCTACTTTTTAAACTTTAAAATAGTATTTCTCGTGCGCGGTTTATTGGCCAAACAATAATGATCACGTGTGTTTTTAACGTCAGCGAGCGGCTTCCTACCTTTAGGTTTTTGGCAGCAATGCTGTCATATTGAGACTGTATTTGTCTGAGAGCGGTGGAGAGGTCGGGGAGGCCAAAGGTCAGGTCCACCTTGGATGTTGCTGAATAGATCTGCTGCATGAGCTCCTCGATTTCCTTACAGTGTATCCCAAACAACCACAGTTAGAAGAATAACAGTATATACAGCAATAAAATACAAGTTTATATGACTTTATTAGATAATATAACTCTGAAATACCAAAGATGATTTTAGAAATGCATTAAAACAGTGTTCGCTCGGGTATGTAGTCTCCTTTATCTTCCTGTGAGTCTTCACACCTTGCTGATAATTGCCGTGTTTACAGTCTTACTCACTCCATCCATCACCGGGCTCTCGTTTTAAGTTGTAACCTGTCATAGCAATAATTACCAGCCCATTAAACCGTTAATGATAAAATGAAAGGCATGCCGCTGACTCACAAACACCGTCTGCTGCTGATAGACAGACGAGCAGACATTACCTCCTTGTGAACTCTCTGCAGGAAGGCAAGCTCAACCTCCAGATGTTCCAGGTGTTTCTCCAGATGAATCCGTGCTGAGGTCGCTTTATCCACATCCTGAGACATTGAATCACATATGGTCGGACTGGTTCCCGTTCATTATTCTTCTATTACTTACAGAAACGTACTAAACACAAAGGTTTAAATAGACTTTCAACTGTTTCTTACCGGACGGAGAGCCTCGATGTCATGCTCCGTCTCTTTCCGGGCAACCACAGCCTCGTCATATTTGGCTTTCAGCGTGTCCAACTGGCCCAACAACGCCTCCTTGGCTGCCAAAGACATATCCTGTACGTGGGGTAAGTTGTTGCCACATTTTGAACCACTAGTCACAACAAACCACAATGTTACGGTCATCATGTATGACCTCCCTCACCCGCTGGGCTCTCATTTGCTCGGCGACCCTGTTGAGATCCTTCAGCTGAGACTCATACAGCTGCCTGAGGCCGGATGGTCTGGCATGGCGGCTCCTCAGGGCCTCAATCTCAGACTCCAGCAGCTTGTTTTTGGACTCCAGTGATCGCACCTGTAAGAAGAAATACAGGAGGCGAGTTAAAAGCACAATAAATAAAATAAAATAGGGTAAGACTCTTTGCACATGTATTGCTTTTGTCACAAAAGTTAAGAGTGTAAATGTGCAAGTGTGTGTGTCTCTGTGTGGATGCTCCTCCTGCCTTTTCGATATACGCTGCCAGGCGGTCATTGAGGACGACCATCTCCTGCCTCTCACTGGACCGAGTCACCATAAAGGCCCGGTTCTCCGCTGCAGCCGCATCCAGGTCCAGCTTTGACTCCAGTCCTAGGCAAAGTGTTCCCATACTCACGCTGCTGTAGACGGGACCAGTGAAGAGTTTACAGAAGATGGATCACAGTTTGAATTTTGTAGACAGGGGATCTTTACATTAGTCCAGACAGCTAAGATCTACTGTATGTGCCTTGCTCAAGGGTGAGGGCTCATCTGCCCCTGAACAGTCTCTGATTTAAACCACCTTCATACACATACAATGCTTTTTATCTACTCACACTGTCATAACAATGCTATTAATCTCATTAAAGCTGCATTGGGATTATAAATGTAGTAATTTACTACTACATACTACTAGTCATTTTAAGTGTTTAATTTTCTCACATAAAACAATAAATCAAAATAAAATAAGTGAACAGGATTCAGTATAATGTGTGACTTACCTGGTCATGCCAGCCTTGCAGGAGGCCCTGCGCCCCATCGCCCCTCCGCCCCGGGTGAAGCTGACCGACCGGGGGCGGCTCTCCCTGCGGGCGGGAGAGGGACTGGACACCCGGAGCTGGTAGGCAGAGCTGGCGGCCAAGTTACCCTCGAAGTGGCGGCGGTATGAAGACATCCTCTCTGGGCTGCTGCTCATGTTGACGCTCCTGTCACTTCTGCAACTTCAACTGGAAACCCCAAACTGGCCACTCACACATGTTAGTAGGTGGTGGTGTCTTTATATCCTCACTCAGCCCTTCCCTTAACACTGCAGAGGAATGTTGAACCTTCCCATCTCAGCGGTGAACGTCCCTGCAAACATCTATCAAGGTTACGACAATTAACTTATTATAGGCGGTTGGAAGAATATATATTTTATAATATCACAATTCTCTGTTGACTTACCTGTAATTAAATGCATAAATATATATAACTTCCCCCTATTTAAATTATGAATACATACATTTAGAAGTGTAATATTAAAACAAACATAAATACTTGCTTTGTAAGTTTTAAACCGCGGAACTAAAAAGCCCGGAACCATTTATTCGCGTTCCACCTTTCCTTCTCCGGACCACTTTTGACGTTACTCCGGCGTCTGTTTAGCACAACTACTTTGACTTAGCTACCTACTTCGTTTGTACCAAATTATATCGATTTTAAGTGTGCCTCTCTACCTCAAGTGCTGAGATATGGCGGGAAACTTCTGGCAAAGTTCACATTAGTAAGTTTTTATTAAAATGTTGACGTGTTACGTGTTTTTCTTGTGAATAACCGTGTGTGTTGTGAGGCCTAACGTTACACTTGGCGCTAGCTGTGTACTGCGGCGATGCTAACAGTTTCTCCTGAAGTACTGCTTCGATATAAAACAGCTATTAAACTTCAGACGGGAGGAAAATATACTAAAGATGAAGACTGTCATGAAAGCTCAATTAGACTGGCTTACTTTCACATTTTTCCTGTTTTTCGACAGTCGTATAGATGGCTAACATATTGTTTATGTGCTACCCGCTAGCTTGGTTGATAACACTTTGACTAACCAGCCAAACTGTTCAGTATATTGAATTAATGTGTTTAATTTCACTGTCACAGTCTGCAGTGGGTTCTGGACAAACAGGACCTGATGAAAGAGCGCCAGAAGGATCTGAAGTTTCTGTCAGAAGAGGAGTACTGGAAGCTGCAGATTTTCTTTGCCAATGGTATTTGTTTAATTTAGTTTTATAGCCTGAGCGTCTTTTGCAAAACCTGTTGACTTCTTGGATAACTTTGAATCACATAGCATCTGAAATACATTAGATTAAAGCGAGTATTAGTGTTGCCTGTTGAAATTCTGTGTACTTATCATTCACAACCTAACAAGTGTTTTTGACTACATAAGGAAGTCAGGCTATTTTCTTTAAAGGGGCACTATGTAGTTTTTGTGAAGACATTCAAACTCAGAATTTTAATATTTATAACATTAATGATCATATTATAATTATAATACAAACTCTGAAATACCTATTTTTTCCATAACTGAATAAACAAGCTGTTCTCAGGTCCCCAGAACACTGTTTGAAGCTAGAACGGTGGCAGGGTCCGCCAAATATAAACAAAGTAAAACAGTATGAAATTGTGTTGTCCTTTACGGTCAGTTCGTTAATCCAGTTTATTTAGCCTTGAAAACAAAGAGTTTGTTTATTTAGTTTAAGCATAAAAAAAAACAGTCAATGAAGGTCTGCAAATTACAAAGTGTCCCCTTAAGTTATTTAATGTTTAACTCTGTCTCTTTCAGTGATCCAGGCCTTGGGGGAACACCTGAAGCTGCGGCAGCAGGTAATTGCCACTGCAACCGTCTACTTCAAACGCTTCTATGCCAGGTAAGGAAGACATATCGGCGTAAAACTGATCAACTGCTATTAGTATAAATTTAATCTGGGACTTTGGTTATAGTAACATGATTGCACAACTGGAGTGTTTTTCTGCCATTGAAGCTGCACAACATATCTGCCATTTTAACCAGTATCTGTCAATGACCGTCTTCTTAGCCACGATATAAAATAAAATGTGCTCACATTTTGTTTGACAGTGTCGTTTTTGTTTTTTCACTCATTATATTGTCATGTTATTGCTCTTTGTTACGTTGACCTAAATCCTTTTCATCCCAAAGCTGATAAATCTTCATCTCTCCTTGTTTGTAGATATTCCCTGAAAAGTATAGATCCAGTGCTCATGGCTCCTACCTGTGTTTTCCTGGCTTCTAAAGTTGAGGTATGGATGTTTTTCTGTGGTGCCAGTTTGAGAAGAATTTTACATCATCACAGTTTTAGCATCTCAGCTGTTTATTGATCAGCAAAATAGAGCTCCATACTCTGCTTCAGGTTTCCATGTTGTTTACATCTTTGGAAGAGGCTGACTTTAGGTGTGGTGGTGATGTGGTTTTTAAAGCAGGCGGTACACTACTCTGCTCCTCTTCCAAGTCCATCAGAAGCGCCTGTTGCTTCTGTCCTGTAATTATCTGATCTGATCTTAAACTTTAATGTCATTCCAGGAATTTGGAGTCGTATCCAATACCAGGCTGATCTCTGCAGCAACGTCTGTGTGTAAGTCACCACGTTAAACAACATATTTCCTAAAATTGAAGTAGTACAGATCTCTATAATTGGGCGACAATGTAATCATGTTTTCTTTTTCTCAAAAACAGTGAAAACAAGATTTTCCTACGCCTTTCCAAAGGAGTTCCCTTACAGAATGAATCATGTAAGTAAAATGTTAGTCATGTAAGACTTGTAAGTAAGGTAAAAAATACAATTCAACAGTTTTAACAACTCAAATAACCGCATCCTGCTGGATCAGCTATGCCCCGAATCAGCCACATGATTGTTTTCTTGCTTCCTCTGCAAAGTTATTTATGCACTGCCGTGCTAGATTACAGCATACCAAGAAGCCCTTACACTGTATCACGGTGTTGCCATGTCAGTGTCTACCAATACGCGAGATTCCTTAACTAATGTTCGCAGTCCTCCGATAAAAATGTTGTTGCTGTGAGAGATCGCTTCGACCGCGTGGAACTGGGCACAAATGCAGTCTGCATGTCCCACTCTGGTGTCAGGTGGTGCCCAGCGCCAGTATTTTATTCATCCAGCATCTCCACTGAGTCGCCAGGACGTAACCGTGGCTGTTTTGACATGCTGCCTGTCCAGAAAGCTGTGAAAACTAATATTTATAGTGAGCCACATTAGAGCGATAAAAGGACAATGAGTTCGCTGGGTGCTGCAGCTCCTTAACGTCATTAATCAAGTCCAGTCTGCGGACGTAGTCAGGGACAATACCAGCCATAGAGTTTGTTTGAAAGGTCAGTTGATGTCTGCCGATAGTCCTGCTAAAGTAAATCCTACATAATAGACCTTTTAAGGCATTGTATATATTTTATTAGGTCTAAATATTTGATATAATATGATTCACTGAGGAAGTTAAAGCTTTGAAGTACCTCTTCACTACAGGTTGTCACAGCATATATTCAATGCACACTATGAAAGGATCTTGAACTAAACTAACTAAACTACCCAAACAGATGTTCTAGTTGATTTTTGAAGCATTTCAGCCCGGCATAGGTCTGTTTCACAATGTTTTGGTTAGATCCTACGAAAAAGAAGATGTCACTTGTGTTTTCTTTCAAATATTGTTGGCTCAGGTTGAGTTGAATTGGTCTGATATGCTGAATTTGTGAATTCATTGATTTTAAATTTGTGTCTTTACAGATATTAGAATGTGAGTTCTATCTTCTGGAGTTGATGGTGAGTACATTTGGGGAAAGAAATTCCACTTCCAAAACAATGAATGCAAGGTGTTTCTTGCTTGTGTAAAGTAAAAAAAACAAATCTGCCAATGGAACGGGCGAAAATGCCTAAAAACTAGTGAAAATGATCTAAAAACAAGTCAGTCTAATCTCACTAAAATGTTACTTTCTAGATGATCGTGTCTTATCAAAAGTCTTATGAAATATTTTGATTGATGCTTGATTGGATGGATTACTCATTGTTTACATAATCTATCTTTCAGGACTGCTGCCTGATCGTGTACCACCCCTACAGACCTCTGCTGCAGTATGTGCAGGATATGGGACAGGAGGACATGCTGCTGCCCCTGGCCTGGTACGATTCAGTCTGTATACATTTATCTGGAAATTGTCTGGTGATGTGACTGATGAATGTGCTCAATACAGCTGGTAGGTTTACTCAGTGTCTCTCTGTCTGTACCAGGCGAATAGTGAACGACACATACCGGACAGACCTTTGTCTGCTGTACCCACCCTTCATGATTGCCTTGGGTAAGATGCGTCCCCGTGCATTTCTCATTGAAGCTATTTAATGCAGTTACTGTTTTCAAATAAGATTTCATCAACTGTAACATGATCAGCTGTTCTTCTTTTCACCCACAGCGTGTCTGCATGTGGCCTGTGTGGTGCAGCAGAAAGATGCCAGGCAGTGGTTTGCAGAGCTCTCTGTCGACATGGACAAAGTAAGAACGGCCTCACTCTCAAAAATCATTTTGTCGGAGAATCTGAACTAATCGAGGTTGAGACACATGATTGAAGAGAAATTAGAATAGTACAGTTAAAACTCAATATTTTATGCTACCTTTTCAAATTGACATTATGCAAACTCTCATTTTTAGGGCAGCGCTGTGCAGTATTACTCATCTCCTCGTTTCCCAGTTGATCTCTTCATACCATAAACTGCCTCCCATCCTCATGGGTTTTCTGCCTTCAAGCAGCATTTAGCCTGAAGCTAAGCTAACTGGTATCCCAGAAGTGCCCTCAGTTGTTGTAACAGCAGATGAAGTCAGGAAGCCTGTGATTTAGGGGAAAAAAAATCATCTCTGAAAAATAATGATTTTAAATGAATTTCTAGTTTAATTTTAGTTTGCAAACGTAGGAGCAAATTGATGCATCAGCATTGTGAATAAAGGGAATATTTTGTAGCTGTTTTATGGACTTTTTTAAAAATTATTTAAGGCAGTGTTAAAAGCAAGTTAGCCAATCTGAAACCGCAGTGGAGCTACAGTAGCTGTTTAATAATCATTTGATTTGTGCAGGAAATGGAACCATTTTTAATTTGGAACATTTTGTACTGAGCAGCAGGATATCTGCATCAGTTCACTTCTGATTCGGTGTGTTTTCTGTCCAGATCCTGGAGATTATCCGTGTCATCCTGAAGCTCTATGACCAGTGGAAAAACTTTGACGACAGAAAGGAGATCGCTGCGGTGCTAAACAAGATGCCTAAACCCAAACCACCTCCTAACAGGTAAACCTCACTCAAGGTTCTGTGTGTAAATCCTGCTGTCATACACCATACATACAATATTATATTTACTCATCAGGACGTCTTTAAGAGACAAATGAATGAAGACTCTTAGCAATTTTAACTCAGAAACCTTGTAATGTCATTATTTTCTCCATCTCTCTCTCTGTTGTCTGCAGTGAGGGTGACCAGAGCTCCAATGGGAACCAAAGCAATTCCTACAGCCAGTCTTAGCGTCTGTACTTCCATGGAGTATCCATAATGTTCATGCACAATCTTTGTGGTGTCAGCTGGAAAAAAAAAAGATCACATTTCAGCCGACCAAGATCATCTTCGACTGACACCCCAAATAAACTCTGGAGAGCTCCACTTCTCCGATCATTATGGGTTTACGGATTGAGCGAGCGGCCACTGATATGCCAGCAGTGATGAGCCGATCGGTGACAACAGTGTTGTCTTCCCGATGAGGCTCTGAACTCTGCTCCAGACTTGAATAAACTAAAACTGAGGAACATTTTGGGGGGGAAGAGGGGAATGTGGGGAGAACTGTTGAGAGAACAGATGTGATGGTTTAAACACCTGCTTCAATGTCATTGTGATGATCCTGGCAGCCTTGAACAGCCCACAGGAGCGAGTCCTTTCATGTGGAGCTCCGCGGGTTTCGAGAAAACTTGATCACAAGTACTGTGTCTCTGTGTGTATGTGTGTGTGTGTTTGTCTGGGTGTTTTCATTCCTCAGGGACTGTAGTAGTCTTCTGTTAAACAATTGAATCCTGTGCTGTTAGAGAGTGAATCTGATTGGATATCACCCCGTGCAACTGTGATGTGATTGGATGCCTGTGAGTTCTGTGCTGGTTGATCATGAATCTTTGGCAGGATACAGAATCCTGAGAGGCTCCTTTATGGTAGAAATTAACTCAATTTACTGTTTTGAATCATGACAACTCCACCTCCTCCCTCCCATCCCCTACTCCCTTTTGTAAATAGCCTTATAATTCTATTCATTTATTTTATGTTTTCATGTTTTTACTTTATTAAATGGAAATCATGAGCAGGTTTCGCTTCGTACTCGTCCTTTAGGTGAAAGTGCCCCCGTTTGTTTGATTGTCATGATTCTGTTTGCCTGCTGCGAAGCTTATTCTTCTTTTTATTTTTATTTTGTCGTCATTTATTCTGCTTTAGTTGTACAATAATGTTTTGTGTAAGGTTATTTTTGCTTTTAATTTGTCAAGGAAGAGCTTTTTTTGAGGTGAACACATCGTTTTAGATTTGTCTGTAAAGTTTTCGTTGTGTATTCTTTTTATCCTGCTTTCTGCCATCTATTTAATCACTGAATTGTGGCGGTGTATGTGTGCACATATCTGTAGATGTCTCTATAATTTTGGGATGTAATACAGTGGGAGCTGTGTGTGTGGCTGTCCTCGATAACAAGCCTTACAAAATAAAAGCTGCTGGTTACAGAGAAAAACCCTTAATAAAAGCACATTGTCCCGTTCAGAATGACCGTAAAATGTGTTATAGGGTTGTTTTTCTTTGCATTGCTTGGACGCATCATGAGTTTTATTTCTTCAATCGCTTCCTCATGTATGTCACTTGGAAAAACATCGTGTTAAAGTCACTTTCTCATACTAAATGAAAGAGACGGAAGCCTCTGAGGCAAGTTGGACGCAGCCTGGTTCTGTGTTGCCGTCTGGCATTTTCCTCCCCTTCAGCAGGCTCCATCTGTTACGTGACAGTTCACATGGATGGAGGCGAGAATAAAAGGGCTTCAACCCTGCCTACATATTCCTACTTGTTCTGTTAACATTTTCCAACATTGTTTTATTACTTGAACGTCTTGTTTATTATTTTGAAAGAGCATTTATGGTGAAAATAAAATGTCTGGTGTAAAACAAAGAGCTCTGCGTTCTGTTATTCAAGCTGTTATGTCATGTTCATGTAGTGCAGTATGTAATGGACTCTGGGGAATCTTCCAGCATGTTACAAAAGTCATGTACACTCCCTTTACCTAACTTCAATGTCACTTCAATGCAATGACTGTGGTAGGACCCCTAGTGGTACATAAAAAGAATATATGTAACATATTACATACCAGGTTTGACTTTGAAAAATAGAGAGTTAAATTAGACTCTTTATACTCAAGTGATTTGACATTTTTCTCCAGTTTGTGTCAATAAAACACGAGGTAATTCACTGAGCACCTTCAGAAGATGAGCAGTATTTACCTGTAGTTGCTTTAGGGAGATGTCAGTCCCTGTGACGTCACTAAAGCAGCGTGAAGCCAGAGGAGAGAAAGTACAGCAAGCTGCAGCATTTCTCCTTCAAAATAAAAGCCTGTGAAGAAAAGCAAAAAGTGTCAGAATCAGCAGATTAAATAAGGAGTTGAACTGGACGTGTTGAGCTGCTACAGAAGCCCACGTGTGAATAACACAATATTAGCCTTATTAGTAAGACCTGTGCTTTTTGTACGACGACAAGTCAAAATGTCTGCTGTGTGTTTGTTGTTGTTGTTCCTAAAGCATTTTATTGTTTGTTAACAGTGAAATAACTGTTACTTAACTAAGGTTTCATTCACTATAAACTTTACCTTTTATTAATGATGGTTATTATAAAATGTTACCAAATCTTTTCTTGCCTGTTTTGATACACATGCTATAATGTTATTGTTAATATTTGTGGTCACAGTGGTAGTTGAGGCTTTTAAAGGTCTACTACAAATATAGTTTGAACTAGTAGTATCTTTTATGCACTTTCTGATTCATTTGTGTTTTGTCATGTTCGTTTGCTTGCAGTTTGTAATCATTATCAGCCCCTTTTTCTGTTTTATTTGTGATTTGTCCTATTTTATCTTATCTGTTATCATTTTTATGTTCCCATTCTGTTTATTTGCTCTGTAATGATCTGTGATGTTGTTTCCTTTTGTTATCACATTTTTGCATCTGTTCTGTTTTTTATTTGTGCTCTCGACATCATTGAAAATGAGGGCTTGTCCTTATTGATTTTTTCGAGATTTAAATAAAGGTCGACTGAATGAATGGATGAATGAATGAATATCATGGTCCAGTTACCAGTGAACCTTGGACTGACACTGTTGTGTCGCCTGATGGTCAGTTTGCCCACTTGGTCATTTAGCTTAAACTGTGTTAAGGACACACAGCAATCATGTTTACATTTTGATGTAGATGTTTATTTTTTAGTTTAGTTAAATGTATTAGCTTTTATTGTGAAAGACCGCACCGGAAGCTCCGTTGTTTATGAGCCCCCCCTGCTCGTGACGGGAGGGAGGCTGCGACCAGCGAGGACCGAGCGGGCTGCGGAGGATGTCGACCCCGCTGCGGGGACAAGCTCCGGGCGGGACGCTTGTGTCCAGTCGGCCGCTCCCCGGCCAGTCGCCCCGCACCCGCGGCCCTCTGCGCCGATGAAGCCCCCGCTGATGAAGCCCCGAGCTGCCAAAGTGAGGCGGAAAGCGGCCGGAGACAGAGAGCATGTACTGGCGCGTCGGGTTTGCCTGGACGCGGTCGTGTGTGGTTGATCTCGGCCAGAACCAGAGCTTCTCCTCCGGCCTGCTGGGCTCCGATGAGCAGCTCTCGTTTTATGGGTACATCATCGCCTACCCACTGCAGGACTACGGCGGGATCATGTCGGCTCTGGGCTCGGACTCGTGGTGGCGGAAGACGCTGTATCTGACCGGAGGGGCTCTGCTCGCCGCCGCGGCTTATCTGCTGCACGAGCTGCTGGCCATCAGGTACCGACAACACCGAGAGGGGGGGGGGGGGGGGGGGGGGTGTAGGAGCTGCAGGGGCCTGGTGGTCCATCTGACGGGCTTATTATGATTTAGTCTCCCAGTCTGCTGTATTTTCACTGGGGGGTGTTTGATATTACTTAATCTGGTCGGGTTGGGCGGGGTGAGAGCGGAGTCAGCGGAGAATAAGGAGTCGTGAGTGGGTGGATTGTGATGTAACAGACCCCCCATCCTCCCCCAGCCCCCTCCTCATAAACACATTCACATTCACACCTTTTATTGGCTCGTTATTGTAGATTAACGACGATTTACGGGCGACTTCCGGCTTCTATTTCGGTCTCGGTCATCCAAAAAAACAAACAAAAAACGAAACGATCCCAAAAAAAAGATGTTTTAATTCCTGATGTTTGCTTCTCAGAGAGGTTTTCTAACAGCTGTCTCGTCGTGTTGACGTTACAGACTGTGACAGGGGGTCACTTTCATTCATGTGTCTTCAAGGACAAGGAGACATGATGTGTTTAGCTCCATGTACGATCCGGCGTTTGGTTTCAGTCGATAAAGCACTGCAGTTGTGGAAAAACACTGCCATGTTTTTTTTTTCAGGTTTACACCCGCTCGACGTGGCCGGTTGTAAAAGATTTATATTATCTTATATATTTGTGTATTATTATTGATTATTAATTGGCAGGAGGGAGGTGTAATGGAGTCTGTTGACCTTAAAGAGACTCGGGGTTCCCTGCAGTCCCCGGCCCGCTGTTGTTGACCAATCAGAGGCCTGCTACAGCACAGCTAGGACGTCAAAATAAAAGTCAGAATGTAGGATATCAACGTTTTTGAACATTAAAATGTTAAAAGGTTGATTTTACACGGAAATACAGGCTGTTTGTTGGCTGGACATGTTTTTTATTTGCTTCTCGCGGTTGTTTTTGTCCAGTTTGACGTTAAATATTGTAGCTTCCGGACTCTCTCTGTATTCTAGGCTTCATTGTAGTGTACCCTTGTGTTTTATTTTAAATAGAAATGAACTAATGTTAGGTTATTGCACCAAAAGTGAGCATTTCAGCACCACATAGACAGGGACAGCTCCTTTACTCCGAGGCTTGTTTTTTGTGTTCCAGCACATAGACGCCGACAGCTCCTCTACTCTGAGGCTCGTTTTCTGTTTTCCAGCATTTAGACGTAGACAGCTCCTTTACTCTGAGGCTCATTGTCTATGTTCCAGCACATGAACATCTACTCTGAGGCTCGTTTTTTGTCTTCCAGCACATAGACGTAGACAACTCCTTTACTCTGAGGCTCATTTTCTGTTTTCCAGCACATAGACGTAGACAGCTCCCTTTAATTCTGCATCCTGCCCACCAGCACGTGAATGTGTTGTCTTTATCTGCACGCCTGTCTGACCTTGTCCCCGTCGTAGCCTCCGACAGTATTCAAGCGAATGCACCATAATCTCTCACAAGGGTAACGCTTCATTATTTTGACATTGCAGTTTTCCCTTGGCTCTGTAAAACGGCCCCGGGGCAGACTATCACTCAGGGCCAGTGAAAGGACCTTGGTTGCAGATCGTTTGATTTATTCGATCAATCAGATGATAGCTCGGTCCTTCCAAAACACACACACACACACACAACACATATTTGAACACACTTGAGTTAGCTTAGCATAAATACTGGAAACAGAGGGGGACAGCTAGCCTGGCTCGGTCCAAGGCTGACTATAAATCTTGTCGTCAATGTGAGGTTGCCAAGAACAGGAAGTCAGTGCTCCCAGCCAAGAAATAGTCTGATCCATTACTCTAAAATAACCAGAATTAGGCCTAGTCATTTTAAAACTTCTTGTTTTGTGTGGAGTAGGTGAATAAAATACAATAAATGAATCAATAAAACTTTATTTATATAGCACCTTTCAAACAAATCAATAAAACCAGGTTTAGAGACTAATGCACACCAGTTTAACACCATAGTTAAACTATTAAAAGATAAAAACAAGCAATAAATATAAAATATTGCACATAAAATTTGATTTAGAAAAGTTTATAAAATATAATAATAATAATAATAATAATAATATAGAGCTTTATGGGTGCTGGTAGATGGATTTTGTTACCTGTAGAAAGAGCCAGGCTAGCTGTTCCCCCTGCTTCTAGTGCAAATGCTAAGCTAACCGCTGGTTTTAGCCTTATATTCAGCTAACACACACATATGAGAGTGGTTTTAGTCTTTTTAATGTGAATGAGTGTATGTCCCAAAATGTCAGACTATTCCTTTAAGTCCAGCAAAACCAGTGCAGCTGCTGTAAAACTACATTTGTGTTCATTTTGAATAATTTCTTCAAACCCAACTTTATTTATAAAGTTACATGTGAGCAGAATGTACGGGGAAATTAGATTTTGACAAAGAGCTCCTCTTAAAGACAGAGCCATAAAATAAATCAATAATGGTGGAGCTGCTTAACTTGATTTACTTTACTGTCGTGCTGATGAAGATTCTCAGTCATCCAGGTCTTTGAATTTACTTTAGTGGTTCAACAATTAACCAAATTATCTAAACCAATTGTTATGCAGGTCATCTGTGAGGACTGAACCTGCCAAAATCTCTTGACTTGACTCAATAAATAAATTAGTATGGTGTAAAAAGTGACATAAATTCATATTTCAGTTTTAACTGCTTCTGTATTTCTTTGTATTAATTCCGTATTCATTTACTTTGACTTAGTAATTAATTACTTTTTTAATGTATTTATTTATTTACATGTTTATGTTAGTATTTTTTCCCTTTGGATTTTCCCCTTATTTATTTCGCCAAACTTATTCATTTCTATTTTCTTGTTGCATTTCTGTTTCTTTACATTTACATCACTAAATTGACTAGTCGATGAACAGAAAATGAAATTGAAACTATTGTGATTAGTGATTAATCATTAAAGTCATTATTTAAGCATAAATGCTAAAAATTCACTTGCTACACTTTGTTTTCTGGTTCCACATGTGAATATTTGGTGTTTGTCTGTTTGTCTGTCATAATAATCTGAATATCTTTGCCATTTGTTTTTTGGTCAGACAACAAATAAACTCTTAAAATAGACCCTGATGGACTTTTCCCACTATTTTCTGACATGTTTTGTCACCAGTAATTGGAAGATTATTCAATAATGAAACAGAGTCACTTGCAGCCGGAGCCATTACCGCTAGATGCTTGAAACCTAACCCTAAGATTCAATCTGCAATGTTGTGAGGACCTGTTTTTTTGTCTCCTTAATGTGACTATGAAAAGGACTTTGTATTTTCGAGCCTTCTTCCTCTGCGTGATCTTCAGCCCTGTCATTCTCTCCTCCACACAGAAAGGAGGAAGAGCTGGACTCTAAAGATGCCATCATACTCCACCAGTTCTCCAGGCCCAAAACTGGCGCCCCGTCCCTGTCCCCGTTCTGCCTTAAGTTGGAGACCTACCTCCGTATGGTTGACCTGCCCTACCAGGTAGAGCTGTGCTTATACGTCTGCAATAGAAAGAAAAAAACCCTTCATCTGTTTTTCTTTTTTTTACTATTGAGTGTGAGGATGTTTTAATCCCTATTTCTTTTGATATAATTACTTTTGCTCTGATTAATTATTGTCCAATTCTGAGTCTCTGCTGCTACACTCACTGAGTTTCCTGCTAGAGATAATTAAACTTTAATTCAGATGTTTTGTCTTGATCCAATTCCAATTTAATGCTCTTAACACCAGTCACCAACCACTTTCTCTGTTCTGTATTTCTAACATCTTCTCCTTCTCCCACATTTCCTGAACCCTTCTCCTCTCGCAGAACTACTTCGATGGGAAGCTTTCACCGCAGGGAAAGATGCCATGGATCGAATACAACCAGGAGCAGGTGTGTGGCACCGAATTCATCATCGACTTCCTGGAGGAGAGGCTGGGCGCGAGCCTCAACAAGAGCCTGACGCCGCAGGAGAAGGCCGTGTCTCGCGCCATAACCAAAATGGTGGAGGAGCACTTCTACTGGTGGGGGACCCGTTACAGTTCAAAGTGCAGTCGCGGCGTTAGTTCTCCAGGTCTTGTTTTTAATCCTGAGTCGTGTGTGTTTGTGTTGCAGGACCATAGCATACTGTCAGTGGGTGGACAACCTGGAGGAGACCCAGAAGATGCTGTCAGTGAGCGGACCGCTGAGCGACCTGCTCAAGTGGATCCTGAGTCACCTGACCGGCGGGATCGTTAAGAGGGAGATGTACGGGCACGGGATCGGGCGCTTCTCTAGGGAGGAAGTGTACGCCCTGATGGAGAAGGACATGCGCACGTTGGCCACACTGCTAGGTGACACACCTGGAAAATGATTGTTCAGTTTGTTAATTATTATCATTTGGAAGTTGTAGGAGTTGTTCTGATCAACAGGGGGAGTTAGAAGGATGTTAGTAAACCTGAACAGCTCACATAAAAGCCTTCAGTACATCAATGAGTGTAGCCAAAGAGATTTATGGACAGTCTTTTTGTATTCGTGAAACTTTGTCTCAATGTGTGTTCACTTAGTTTACCCTGAGGGCAGATCAACAGGTTTACAAGGAAAGTGAAACCATCGCAGTGTCTGTTAAATGTGCGCCTTGAGAACTATAAGCAGCGACATCATGTTTGTTCTTGGTAAGGCACAGCAGTGCCTCCAAAAATGGAAGGATAGCACAATACTGACCTCCTGTGGTGAAAACATAGCATTGCAGCCTAGAGTCAGTACATAACCTCCTGCAGTTTATGGTCAGAGATGCAAGAGAAGCAGGTCTGAGAGCATGCTGGGAAGTGTTGTCTGGCTGCGACAAATAGTGCCTGCTAAGCTAACTGGTGCTGTATTCGCTGTACAGAAATGAGATGGTGATGTTTTCGCAAAAGTTTGAATCCCTTTCAGAGGAAAGAACATTTACATAAGATTTGTGTCTTTGAGTTGTTATTTTGTAGCAATCCCACTGTGAAAGATTTTCTCTGTTTTGGGCTGAAATTTAAAATCCTTCTGAACTGATTGCAGTGGACTCAGATCACCTGTGTGCAGGGTGGGCAGACTGACTCCTAATTAATGAGTGGAAGCAGCTTGGGGCATTCCCCTCCCAGCCAATCAGGGTGTGATGACGCCCTTTTTCGAAGGCTTAAGAGAGGTGGGGAATGGCACCCAGCTTTGACTTGCTCTGATTTTGAATCTGTCCCTGACACACTGCAGCCCTTGTCCTGGTTGAGATTTCTTTGCTGCCCTGTTTCATTCTAGTTGAGGGGAATTGTGTTGAGCCAAGTTGAGTGACCAGTCAACTGGGCCAACTGCATCAGGGCCGTCCTTACATGTGCAAGTGTTGCTTGTCTTACAAATACCCGGACGCCTGCAGGTCTTCTTCTGTTTGTTCATCTTTGGTTTATCTTACTGAAACACAAGCCCCTATAAACCTTCAGTCTGTAACATTTTATGTCATTGGGGACTTGAGAGCTTGTAAAAGCACATTTCAGTTTGATTATCCCCTGAAGAGGCATTTGTTTATTATCCAAGTAGTTGACACTTGGCATTCCCTGTAGATGTACATATTTTTTTATGTAGGATGGGGCTGCTCTGTAAACATTTTACTGCCAGTCCCGCCACAATCTGACACGTCTCTGTTTCTGTGTGCCGTCTCAGGTGATAAGAAGTATCTGATGGGCTCTAAGCTTTCGACAGTAGACGCTGCGGTGTTCAGCCACCTGGCTCCTGCTATGTGGACGCTACCAGGAACAAGGCCAGAGCAGCTCATCAAAGGTAGAAATATACAAAATATCACTGTAGTAGATTCATCTTTGTATCCGCAGAATGACAATCACATTAGGTAACAGATCATCTTATCTCTAATATTAGTGCTGTTTTATTCATCAGTAGGATTGCCTGACATTTTCAGAGCCCCTCCCCCACTCACACGTCTGTCCCCTCCAGGTGAGCTCATCAACCTGGCCATGTACTGCGAGCGCATCCGCCGGCGCTTCTGGCCCGAGTGGTTCGTGGACCTGGAGGACTTGTGCTACAGCGACACCACGGAGGGCAGCGACTCGGCCTGCAAGCTCCCCGACCTGGGCCTGTACTCCCGCACGGACTCCTTCCAGGACGACACACACAACTCACGCACTCGCACGCCGCAGGACCCGCCGTCGCCCGTCAGCGACCCCACGGGCCACTCGCTGTATGACTCTGACATGGACACGGAGTGCTCTGAAATGGACCAGCTCAAGTGTTGACAAAAAAAGTACACACCACATTACACAGCACAGCGCAGGAGCACACATGCCCCCTACCTCTTTGAACAGAACATGACAGGGGAGTGTTTCTGTGTCAGCGCAGCAGAGCTGGAGCGGAGGACTGACTGCAGTAGAGGGAAGAGGGGAGTGACACAGAGAAGTTTCAGTGGAGGGCAAGAGGCAGATAAAAAACAAGAAGTAGAGAAACCAGGAGTAAATGACGCCGCTGCTGAGAAACTCCTCCACGTGGTCACAACATCACCCCGTCGTCACCATGGCAATGTGTGTTCGTGACCCACCCCCCAACCCGCTGTCTCCCCTGTAGCAACTCGCACCACCTGGCCTTGTGTGTGTTTTGACAACCCTTAACGCCTTGTATTGATACGACATGGACAGGTAGGGAACTGTACAGGATTCATGTGAAAGAGTTGAGTGTAAATATATAAAAAGGATCTGAATTGATTCTCAGATTCAATAGATAGAATATTTAATTATATATATATATATGAGTATAAATAGTATAGATAGCCTGCAGATATAGAATCATCCCCCTCTGTCATATGGTGTAAATACTGTAGGTGTTTCCTTTTTTCGTGTTGGGCACAAATGGTCACGTAATCGTCCCATCGATCAACCCCCTCTGCTGGTCCAGGATCAGTACGAGGACGCTACGACTTCCTGTCTTCACAACTGGGATAACACAGTAATGCCTGCTGCCCGTATTTAAATAATGCAGTGACATTTCTCGGAAGATAATCTGCCACAAGCACTTTGAAACTATCCTTTTTTTTGCCAAAAAAACCCATTTTCTTTCCCTCTAACTTTAGAGCATAATATGTATGCATAACATACACAGTCAGGACAGTAGCTTTAGGTCACGTAGACATCGCGAGCGAATCAAACAATCATGTAGAAATAGATGAAATAGATACACCGTCTGAATGAGAGTGCATGGCTGGTACGTGCCGATAGAAACCTCCCTTTAAACGTCACATTATTTGTGTTTATTCGCTGGCTTGTTCATGAAGTTGGGTGTTTTTGTTTGTTTGTCGCCGCCTCCGGCCAAATCAACCACACGAAGATGTAGCCAACAATCTGGTGATTTTTTTTTTTTTTTTTCTTTTAAGGAGAATCCACCTGTGATAGATAACGACTGTATGGATGGCTCAGAAACGTTACGTAAAGCAATAACAGTCAGGCTGCGTGTGACGGTTAGGTGCAGGTTTTATGTGTGTTTGTCACTCAGCAAATGCACAAGCCGACATATTGTGTGTTAAAGCTCCTAATACAGATGCAAGCGAGGGGCATACAGTGCGTATGCTTCCGTCCATGGCTGCGTTTCCACTGAAAGTATCAAGGACTTTTAGTCCCAGGAACTAAAGACCTGCAGAGTTTTTTCTTTTTTGCCTGCAACTATACAACAACGTCAGAAGAAGTCCATCTGTTCTTTGTTCTGTAACTCCATGTTGACATATAATGACGCAAAATGAGCAAAACGCAAGCTGAATTTTTAAAAATGGTGGCTGACAAAAACGCTGCAAGTGCAAAACCAATCAGAATTGTTCGGTGCTGCAGGCCACACCCCCCAAAGTTCCTGAACCTTTTGGAAAATACGACCCTCCAGAACAGGGACTTTTTGGGGGGCACAGTAATGTCCATGCAAAGTAAATTCAGGCCCTGGTCCCCTGCAGAGGAAACTCATTTAGTTCCTCCAAAGGTTCCCGGTCCCTGGGGAAACTTCCTGCAGTGGAAACGCGGCTCTTGTTGCGCATGGATGAGTCACCCTCTGTGCGTGAATGATGACGCACTGCTGACGTTTCACAGCTGAACCTTTCCTCATTAACACACACACACACACATTTTCATGATTTCAATATTGTTCAGTTATATTATTATGTTATTGCTGTCAGAGGTGATAGTCTGGTGGACACATTCATGCTGGTGCTTTTCATTCATGGTACAACTCAAGTAGAACTCATGTGAGGCATGAAGGCAGTCTGCACAGACCTTGTTATCAGAGATGGCCAACTGCTCGAGCTAACTGCTATCTCCATAGCCAGCCAGGCTGCCGCTAACAGTCACTTAACGGACTTGTTAGTTATTTTGCTTAGCTCTGTTGCATGACTGTCTGCAAACGCTCCTCTCTCACAGAGCAGTTAGTACTTCGACAGAGTGGGTTAAATAAGTTAATGGCCATGAAGGCATCCTCCATTTTGGACTCTTTGGCTGTCCATCCCCTCCCAGGTCAGCACTGTGAGGACGGCTTAATGCTGGTCAACTAGTTAGTTCATCAAAGTCGATACAGGATGCTTAAAAAACTCAGTGGATCAACTCTTCAAGTGAATCCACCAATTGCATCAGTTCCATTTGAATGAACTGAAATTGGCACAAAATGTTGCCACTTTAAATACTCATGTTAAATACAGATATGCAGGATTTGTATTCAAGTTATATGTAATAAATATCAGAGAGATATTGGAGATTGCAGAACAAAATGCCAAAAATATTTTTTGAGATTATGTATTTATTTATTTATTTATTTATGTGTTTATTTACTTATTTATACATTTCAGAGTTGCAGGGACATAATCACATTTTCGTAAACGTTAAAGTTTATCCATCTTGGCTCATTTTCACCTGCAGTCCCCGGGCAGGTGTAATGACAGTTACATAGTTACATAGTTTGTTCATCAGACAGCACTGAAGTTTAGTTTATTTCAACCAGAAAATGTCCTGCTCAGTACACAAAACGTCACAATATTTCATAACGAATTTATAAGCAATTTTAATGTGTTTTTAAAATGACGTAATATTCCTTTAATATATTTTTTAAACCCCTCAAATATCGACAGCCGGCCTTAAAAATCAAGGATCAGTCTGGCTCGACTGGTGAAGATTCTGCACAAAAAGTAAAATATATAATGAAATGAAATATGTAGCACTAATATGTAGCAGTATGTTGTAACTGAAATAAAAAGTAACAATAATAACGTCATAAATAAATTAAGGTGTAAGGTTATAAAGCTCAAAAGGCGCCTTGTTGACTCTGGTGTCGTTAAGTAAGACAATGATGTCGACGATCTAACGAGTTTACCATTTTCCTCTGTGTGGCTCCATCACTTTAAGACATTCTGGGTTCTCTGCTCGAGGAAACGAAGCCTCGACCCGGCCTCCAGTAAGGAGACAGCTCAGCCTTTTATGTTTGAGTGCTTCAGATTCACGTCACCTGAAACAGAAAAACAAAGAGCTGACAGATTAACTTTCTGTGTCTTAAAAACCCTTCGCCTGCATGTTCTTGCCTTCTCTCATCTTCGGTCAGATTCGGCCTTATGGAAACTCCTCAAGCTGTTTACTTTCTACCAGTGCCACCGTATGACTTATGTTTTTATATGTCATATTGATTTTCATATTTAATTATTTATTCATGTTGTGTATATTTATTGGTTTTGATGGTGGCTGTACTTTGCACTTCTCTTCTTATGTTTACATGTGTTTTTCTTTCGTGTCAATCAAACGTATTGATTTGTGTATTGGTGCAATACTGTGGATTCTCTGACCTCCGCTGACGCTGAACGAGCTGCATCTTCTCACGTTGCCAGTCTTCGCCGTACCTGCATGTATGTCCATGTTTTGAGATGTCATTTGATAAATGTTAAAAATTCATGTCATAATATCACTAATATCGTTCGTCTTAAAGGTGCAATACGTGAGCTTTTAAGTTGAAGACATTTAGAAATGTGCTAAAATTATCAACAGAACGTGAATAGCAAGCTAACATGGTGACACCTGTGTAAGCTGTTGCAGGGATATCGACTGAAGCGAGCATGCTAACCAGCTAGCCCTGGCACATCCCGGTATGCGCTAGCGGTGTGAACACCAACACATCTCCGGTGCTCGGAGCTCCCAGTCCGGATTGCTAGCTGCACGGCTAATTGTGCTAACTAGCTAATGGCAGATACTCTAGTGGTAGAAAATTCTTACATACTGCACCTTTAAAAATATTTCAGTCCCTCGTCTGCTGCAAATTTTACTGTCATGGGTTTGACTCTGCAGAGCTTCATGTCCAGACAAAACCATTAAAGGGACACTGCGCAGTTTTGGAGGAGAAATTCAAACTCATAATTTTAATATTTAGAATATCAATGATGTAATAATACAAAGTTAGAAATATTTATTTTTTTCCATAACTGAACAAACAAGCTGTTCTCAGAGGAAAATAAGGTCCCCAGAACACTGTTTGACGCTAGAAAGGTGGCAGGGTCCGCCACATATAAACAAAGTAAAACAGCTGTGTTGTCCTTTAAGGTCAGTTTGTTTATTCAGTCATGAAAACAAAAAGAGTTTGTTTATTTAGTTGATGATCAGTGAAGATCTTTCTATTCTGATTAAAATGTCTTCCCCAAAACATCATAGTGCACCAAAAAACATGAAATATTGACTGCTAGAGCTCAGACCTGCACGGTGAGGTCAGTCATCCTGCTGATCAGCTGACGAGCAGCGTCTCACAACTGCAAAAACTCCTTCCAGATCAGCGTCTGTGGTCATCTGTCTCGGTGTTCCTCAGCAGTCGAAGGTCAGGGGTCGGCGCGCGTGTCTGCGCCCTCCCCATCGAGATCTCTGCTGGTAGACTGTAGAAGCCATGCTACTACTGCATTGTCTCGTGGTGTCGTGTGTGTGTGTGTGCTGAAACACTCGTGGAGTCTCATCAAACTGTAAATAAAGACAGCTTAATCGAATTAATGATGCGAACATGATCTAAAAAGACAATGCTCTGTAACATTGAAAAAAAGAGATTCTTATGAATGTATCATACCTAGAGATAAAAAGCTGTATGAGAATGGATTACTCTTGATATTTCATTAAATATAGCTGTGGTATTTTCCTCTTGTTTCGCTTCATTTATTGTGTGTTGCTCAGTGTTGCAATGTGCAGAATAAGAGGTGGGTCTTTTGGCGAGAGCTGCCCTGTATTAACAGTTTTTTAGAGGTGGATATATCTGTCTCGTAATCCCTCATCCCTCTGTGCTTGCTACCATATGACAATACTAAGCCCACCCAACAATACTGAAGAATTAGCTCCGTGCCCTTTTCTTTGTGCTTGTGCCGGAGCTCAGGAGGAACAGAGGGGGGAGAAAAAGGAGGGCAGGGAGAGACAGAGAGACGGAGCGAGAAGAGGAGAAAAAAAAGAGACAAACAGTCGTGAGCAGATGAATGATATTTGATGACTTTGGCTGGTTGCGTTTCTGCGGCCATTGTGCAGAATCCCTGGGAGATCCCATCCACACAACACAGAGGAGACAATTCAGAGCTGACAATGACACCAGCGTCTAAAAAACATCTCCGGTGAGTCAGAGATGGCATACAGTGTCGGAGGCAGCAGCTGTGTGTGTGTGTGTGTGTGTGTGGCTGGCTGTCTAACACGTGGCTGTGTGCATGATGTGTGAGGTGGGACGAGTGCAAGGGAGGAGTGAATGTGCCTTTGTGGTGTGTGTGTGTGTGTGTGTGTGTGTGTGTGTGTGTGTGTGTAAAAATATGAATAATGCAGAGGATGCCTGTACGAGCGAGAGGGCCGGGAGGAGGGCAGATGGTCGCCTGCTGATAGGACAGAATCCAGGCAACAGGGTCCTCCAGAGAGCTGGGTTTAGACCTGGCTTAACACACACTCACACATGGATACACACACGCACACAAACCCAAAAATATTCATGCTTTTTTCCTCCCCTTTTTTTCTTTTTCAAATCTCTTTTTTTGCCTTAAAAGTGCACATACTAGCTCAGATTTCAAAATAAAAGCCTGGAAATGAGGCGATGAAAACGGCCAGTTTGAGAGGAAGTATGGAGCCCGTCGTTAACTGATTTCTTTCTAGTCGTTAAGAAAGGGAGTAGAAACAAATAAAAAACAGGTGTAAATTTTTCATGAACTTTTTCTGACATCGGTAGCTCTCATTTCCAGTTATTCTTACATTAGTTGATTTTGACCGCTTGCTGTCTGTTTGTTGTTGGTTTGTGAGCAGGATTACACAAAAACTTCTGAATGGATTTCCATGAAACTTGGATGGAGGATGGGTCTCGGCCCAGAATAGACCCCTTTACCTTTTGGTGCATATATGGATAAAGGGACGGATCCAGGAACATTTCAAGATGGGGTGTTTTTCAAGATTTTTGTTACTTTCTCAGGGAATAATGCATGGATCTTGATGAAAAAGAATCAGACATATTTAGGTAGCTGGTATCTATGAGTGAATACAATTTGATGTAAATAAAAACCCACATGTAGCAGAAATAGATATGTTTTATTTAATATATTAGGCTTCGTTAAATCAAAGGGGACTAATGGGCCTTGGCGGAGGTATACACTCTACTGAGTGTCATTCTGGTTTGTATTATATTGTACAGATTTTAAAGCCCACTGAGCCAAAAGTGTTATCTGAGATGTTGGGCTGTAAAAATCAATCTGACGTGTCTTAATTTAAAAATTCTCAGAGCAGGGACGCAGCCAACTTTTTAGAAATACCGAGGTCATGTGAGCCCCCCTCAACCACCCCTAAAAGAAAATCTCTCTTTAATAGTTCGCTGTTGATTTATATTTTTCTGCATCTCATATTATTTTTAATCAAAGAGTGTGCGCCCCATGTACAGAGGCTGCAGCAGCACAGTGTTTGAATCCAACCTGTGGTCCTTCCTTCCCTCCGAGCTATCCCGTCAGAAAAAGGCACTGAAAAAGCCCCCCAATAAAAATAATAATAATAATAACGAGAATAAAAATTCAACCACTGTCTATTTTCCCTTTAATCAGTGCCAGACTACATCATTATCTGCCGGAATATGTAAAATTTAATCTATAAATTATGCGCTTGTGTCAAATAAGTTGTTAAACCTTCAAGTTTTTAACGCCTCCTCACGCAGCCAAAATTGAATTGTGGTGAAAAAGATACTGGAATCATCCTGAAGAAAGTGTGCAGATGTTGATAAACCATAGGAAAATAAAAAGGACATAAACCCAGGCTCACTGTCCTGAATGGTGACTGAGGTCCTGGCTAGTCATGATTCATAAAAGAGCATTATGTCATTAAAAACCACAGCCTCTTACCCCCTGACAGCCACTAGGTGGCAGCAGCGGACTGTTTCTGATTTCTCCTCCAAGCAGCCAAAAAAACATCTGACAGGAAATACTAGAAATGAAAAAAAAAAAAAAAAATGTAAAAAGACATTTCTAACAGGTGAAATAAGATATTTCAAAAACAAACTTACTGCAACAAAATCCTCTAAAATGTCTTTAAAAACAAGAGCGAGCTTCAGTCTGAATTGTAAAACACACACTGCGGCTGCAGGCTTCTTCTCAGCTCGCCTGTTTTTAAATTTAATTTATAATATTCCCGCAAAATATCTCGTTGTTTCCTGCGTGTGCAGACATATTAAGCATCCCTACGTATTATTCAAATTATTTACTGGGACATGCAGATGATAGCACTCGTTTATAATTATTTTACTGTGTATAATGGAGGCAGCAGGCCACATTACACATAATACACTAATACATGCAGTTTATAATGCATCAGCTCCTGTGCTACACCTGCAGATACAGGCCTTTTTTCTTTTTAGCCTGGTGCAGAGATGCTTTAACTGTTCTGATATTTTAAATCATAATTGTCAATTAGTTTCCACATGCAGCCTGATGGAAATATTAATTAACGCGTTGGTGTGTGTTTCATATTTCACATCTTCATCTGCAGTAAACACTTCAGCGAAACCAGCTGAAGGACAATCTGAAGCCACCGAGGCGGATTGACAAAATCCATAATTACGATGCAAAGACGCGTACGAGAAGAAGAAGAAGAGGAAGGAGGAGGAGGAGAAGAAGAAGAGGAGCTTGTTGCCAGGTCCTGAAGCTGAATAAAAGTGCACAGACTGCGGTGTTTGTAGAAAACAAATACGATTTAATGACAAAAAAGCAGATAGAAATTGTGCAATCGTTGATTTCTTTTCCCTTTCTTCGTGTTGATCACAGATTTCAGGTCGATGCTATTTTGTTTTGGTTTGTGTTGATTTTTTTTTTTTTTTTTGTATTTTATTTATTTTTAAATCCACCTCACAAAAACTCAAATTCAGCTGAAGGAGAAGTTGTGACGTAGTCAGAATTATAACAGAAATATTAGGCCTTATTTAAATTAAAAAAGGCGAGTTATTACGCAACACACGCTCGGATGAGGGAGGGGAAAAAATCCCCTGCTGGGATTATTACCAAATATTATATAAAATATATTTTATTTTAAGTGATTGCTGTGAAATCATTTGCGTAGGCTGGCGTTTCATTATGACTCTGACAAGTGGGCCTACAAGTCAATACATTCAGGAAGTTTTCACCTCATAGGAATCGCCTTTAAATTAACACCACGTGTGTAATTTAAATATTATATTTCTGCATCCTTCAGCTGGATTTGAGTTTTTTTTTTCTCTGAATTTCTTTCCAGATTTCTTTGCCAGAGAATGAAAAATCTCCAGCTGACAGAGGTGGATCCCTTCAATAACCTCCCTCCATCACCGTCACCGTCAGGTCAGGTTATCAATCACAGGATTTAAGTGGCACAAGAAACACGTGTCTGTGTTTGTGCTTTGGCACAGACCGACAGAGAAAAAAACTGAACAAACAAACAAAGATACAAACAAACAAACAAACAAACAAACGAATCGAGATACATCCCACAAATAGTCTTTCTCAGTCAGTGAATGAGTCAGTACAGTAAAGTAGTAGAGCCTCTGCGGCCACAGCTGGTACCAGGATAGATTCAGTTTTTTGTTGCTGTAGTTTGTTTTGTTTTTTCTCTCCTTTTTCTTCTTCTTCTTAGGAAAGGAAGGCAAAAAAATTGAGCTGGATTGCTTTTTAAATTGTTCCAGCCGGACAGTCTCGGTCTTTAAACTCATCACAGCATTTTGGAAAAAGAAGTTACAGAAATAACAAACAGCGAAAAACACACTGTAAACAGGCGCACAGAGGAAAATGTCTGCACAGAAAGAAAAAGCGATAAAGTGAGCCAATTACTCACATTATTATTATTATTATTATTATTATTATTATTATTATTATTATTATTATAGCTGTAGTTATAAACTAAATTATAAACCAAGGAAGGAAAATTTAAATTAACAATAAATCAATCTACCACATTAGATTTAGGACATTAATAATAATAATAATAATAATAATAATAATAATAGAAGCAGTTGGCTGGTATTGATTTTGCTCATTGTACAGCAGGTGTCTGCCATTTCAGCCCTCTCTTGCCACAAGCTGCGAAGAACCCCTGTTGCTTTTGTTATGATGGAAAGATGGCGTTTATTTACCCACACTGACTGCGACTCACTCATCACCATCACCCAGCCTCAAAGCTCGGTTTTATATTCCCCCCCTGCGGACACCGCGTGTCCACCTCTCTCTGTCTGCCTGTCTTTAATGACACAATGACACATCGGCTCGTCGGTGGGAGAAGGTGTAGAAAAGCATTTTTCAGATCAGTGTCGCTGTTTTTTTTTCTCTTTTTCTTTCCTGTTTTTTTTTTTTTTTTTTTTTTTTTTTTGGTAAGCCGGATCCCAGCACGCTCTCTCCACACAGCTCTCTACTATGCGTATTTTTAGTGCTTGCGTGCCCGCTGTATATCCCCACCGTGTGTGTCCGTGAGGTCCACTGGCTCGGGTCCCAGGCGGTTCCGAGCGGGTCCGGCGCACAGAATCAAACAAATAAGGAGGGCATTATTCCTCCTTTTTTAAGGGGTCCGTGTTCTGCTCTGAATCGCACACTGGGGGTCACTGCACAGGAGTTTGTCCTCCGTGGTGAGGAGGGGTGTCCCCGTACATGTCCTCTCCTCCTGGTATCTGTCCCCCAGCGGGTGTCATCCTCTTCTCCTTCTGCCGCCTGTTACAAAACCAAACCCTCACCACCTCCTTCTCCAGCTGCAGGCTGTCCGCTAGGGAGTTGATCTCCGCTGCTCCTGGTTTTGGACATTTGAGAAAATGGCTCTCCAGAGCCCCTTTCACGCCCACCTCGATGGAGGTCCTCTTTTTCCTTTTCCGTCCCTGTGCCGCGATTTTATCCAGGCTCGTGGGGCTCCCCGAGGTGGAGTCCGCCTCCTCCAGCCACTTGTTCAACAAGGGCTTGAGTTTACACATGTTTTTGAAGCTGAGTTGAAGCGCCTCGAACCTGCAAATGGTGGTCTGAGAAAAGACGTTCCCGTACAGCGTCCCGAGAGCCAGTCCCACGTCCGCCTGGGTGAAGCCCAGCTTGATGCGTCGCTGCTTGAACTGCTTGGCGAACTGCTCCAACTCGTCGGAGGTCGGTGTGTCCTCGTCTGACTGGTCCTGGTGGCCCCCGTGCTGGTGATGGTGTGAGAGAGACTGCTGGTGGGCCCCGGGGCCTCCTCCGTGCTCACTGAGGTGCGGGCTGTGGCTGTGGTGGTCCTCGTCCCGCAGGGGGTGGTGGTGCATCCCCCCTTGCTCTCCCCCCGGCATCAGACCGAAGCCGGACTGGGAATACACCAGACTCTGGCCCTCAGATGTCGCCATACCGGGGATGTGCGTGCTGGCTGTGGTGGTTCGCCATGCTCTGGCGTCGTGATGCGCCTGCTGGTGCGCTAGGTGAGGGTGTCGCTGTTGCTGCTGCTGCTGCTGTTGCTGCTGCTGCAGACTGCTGGAGTTCTGCAGCTCCTCTCGGTCACTGTCGTGCAGCACGGGCTTCACGTCCTGCTCTCCGAGGGGACTGGATGGCCAGGGCGCCCCGCCGTCACCGTGAGACAGCGCCGTTATCCACTGGTGCGCGTGGCTGAGCGGATGTCCACCGCCCGGTAACGAGCTGTAGTCGTTCTGGAGCAGGGTGTGCGCGTCCCTGTACGCTGCCGCCTGCTGCATGCTCCCGGACTCCGAGTGCGGCGGCGGCGCGCTGCTGGGGGTGGTGAGGACGCTGTAGTGGTTGGACGTTGCGGTCGCCATAACTATCGGAGCCAGAGTGATAGCTGGAGTTAAAAGGAGGCTGCCTTTGACAGTAACTCTTTTGCGCCACGGGGCAGCTAGGCGTCTCTCTCCAGCATCTCCCGGGCGCTGTGCCAAGGGGACGCAGAGGCGCGCACCTGTGGTCCGCCTCGCTCCGCTCTTTATTGGCCAAGAACGGTTGACAGATGTGGTTACCCCTGACAGCACCCCGCTCATTGGTCACGGGAGATTGTACAGAAACCCCAATCACTCTGCCCAACAATACTAGCAGTCCTGCAGCATGCTAGAGTACAAAGTGGAGGGAGAGATCGGGCTGCGGAGTGTAAACACGGAAAAGACTGAGCAAGGGAGAGGGGAAAAAAATATTATGTTGAAATGACTTTAAGAACATTGATCTGGGTCAGTGGGTCACATTTATTTGATTCGTGCGTCAAAACGGTGCGTAAAAGTCGCACAAGATGCACAGAATGTGTTGAAGTGAACACATTAACGCGCTCTAGAATCGAACTTTTAGTGCTAAATTCTCAGAACTCCCCGAACCTTCATCTAAACCCAGTTTTCATGAATTTAAAGTAGCATTTTCGGGGCTCTTTTGCGCCGTGAAGCAGCGAGCAGTGCTCACGAGGAGGAACTTCCAGCTGCCTCTCTGCCCTCAGGACGCTGTCCAGAGAGAAGGGGCCGCGTGCTTCCAGGGCCTCTGCCCCGTTGCCATGGCGAGCGCGGTGAATGGAACAACGCCCACGTCACAGCTGCATCTCGCGCCTTCTTTTCGTTCCGTTCCAAAGGGCTCATGGGGGCCGCGCGCTCGGCCGTCGGGACAAATAATGGGGGGCGAGCGGAGAGGGCAGCTCGGGGCCAAAGAGAGGAGGCTGCAAGAATGGATCCCTCAGCCCCGCTCCGCGCCCACCGCGCGCCCCTCCACCTGCTTGTTGGGTAAACTTTGAGATGGATGCAGCCACAGTGGCACGCGAGGCTTTGGTTTCCCAAAAAACCCCTTTACAACAACAACAACAACAACAACAACAAAAAGGCCATGAGGAAAATAAACATACTGCTGCTTTATAAATAATCCAGCTAGATGATTTAATTTTACACTCTCACAGTTAATTCTGCTTAATTTTACTGTCAATACTAAAAACTACATTTTGATGATAAGACTTTTATAAGATAATACTTTTACTTAATAATCTCGAAGATTTTCATGTAAATAAATAAATGAGGTAACACAGTGATGATTGAGCCTTTGCATTTGCTGTAATACCAAAGATGCACACTGGGTGTCGGTTGCGACTTTCCCGGAAAATATCACAAGCGGCGCACAGTTAGTGACGCGTTCACCGAGCAGTGAGCAGCGGTTGGTCGGCCAGAGAGAGTAGGTGGTTACGGTTAACGTAACTGTTAACGGTCATGGCCGAAGCGGACGATGAAACTTTTAAAAAAACAGTGTGGTGTTGTTCGGGAGGCATGGCGAAGCTGGCAACCGACAACTGACAGACGTACTGGATCTCCGGGAAGCAGTGAGGTCCAAAAATACAGCTGCAGTAACCGCTTCTGGAAATCTTCGAGATTGCCACTTTAAAGGATACGTTCATCCAAAAATGAAAATGTATTCATTATCATGCAATGCAATGAAGGTGAAGTTTCATGGTCCACTAAACATTTTCTTGAGCTTCACAGCAAAATAACATTGCAGCATTCTTCTAACTGAAGTAGATGGGGACTTGTTTAAAAACAAAAAATACAGCTGAAAATAAAACATAAAATGTCTCCGTACAGCTCGTCCGGCACGAATCAAGTGTCCAGAGGCCAAAAGATCCCATATTGATTTGAAAAGACGTTATCGACACCCCATTTTTTAAGCTGAAATCTTCACTGTAGCCACTAAGCTAAAGCATTAGCGTGGGTGCAAGTTGAAAAGACATTATTTGCACCCTTGATGCATTCGTGCACCCACTTCAAACAGGGTGCACGCTAACACTTTTAGCTCAGTAGCTACAGTGAAGATTACGGCTCAATAAAGGGTGTCAACAAGACTTAGAATTCACTGGACGTGCTGTATGGAACCATTTCATGTTTATTTATTGGTTGTTTGTTTAAGTCCCCATCTGCTGAGGTTGTTCAGGAGAATGCTGCTTCGCTGTGAAGCTCCAAAAATGTTCTGCGGACATCGAAACTTCAACTGATGTGAGGAGATAATGACTGAATTTTCATTTTTTGGGTGAACTTGTCCTTTAAGTAAGATTTTGAGTGCAGGATTTCTACATGTGATTAAGTATTATTCTTTTGGATCTGAACGTTTCTTCCATCGTTACAACACAGAAGCACAGAGAGACTCATCTGGTAACAGCCGTGTCGTCTCTTGGGTCTGTTGGTTTAGAAAACATCGGAGTTTGTTCGAGAAAATTCATCAAAGCGCCAATTCTGCACTATCTGCTGCTCCTATCTTTAAATGAATGCAATATTGAAATTAAACTAATCCTCATTCTGCTGAGCCCCCCTGAAACCCTGCTAGACCCCTGGGGGGTCCCTGGACCTACTTTGGCAACTACTGGTATTTAGGAGATGTGATTTTATTGGCTCAAAGTGGGACACCGGCTGTAAAACATAACAGCTATTAGGAGGTTAAAGCAACCTCGAAGGACAAAAAATATGCAAGTTTCACCTTCAAACAGAGGTGGTGCAACATCACGGGGCACCGAGGAAAACGTGTGTACACCTTTTGGATAATTTAAAGTCACCGATGCACGCAGAACTATAAAATCTCCCTTATATCGTTAATTAATTAAAGACCATACCATAAAATCCCACATAGGAAGCGATGGGCTAATTGATAAATATTTTAAATCTAATCAAGCTGAAGATGCGCAGACATAAACCGACGCACATTAAATCATAGGGATCGAAAGAACACTGGCTTATGATTAGGGTGTAATTCTGAGAATTACCAAATGTGTCGCCAGGGGCTCCGGCAAGCCGTGTGTTGAGAGAGGCAAAACATATTACCCTAATGGACTAATATGCAAACTACTGGCTGCCCAATTACAGGACTTAATAACGCATAAACGATGCGAGTCCTGTTCTTACAAGACGAAGGGGTCGCTGTTAATTCAGTCAAAGGGCCGGCGATGCTGTCAACACATGCTGCCGCTCGGCACACGTACTGTCTGTGTTTCCGTGTCCCTCGTTCTGCGTTTCGAGAGTGGGAGTTAATGATGGAGAATCTGAGCGTTAAATTAACAGTAATTATACGGCCCCAGTGCTGTAAAGATTCAATTTCTTCGCAAGTCTAATGGGCCTAAGTGTCCCCATGCGCAGGCAGAGCTCTCCATGAGATATTTATGATTGAAGCGCACACAGACGGAACAAAAACAAACACACACACATTATATTCCCCCCTTTTGAGAATGAAGACATCAGCGGCTTCACGTGTCCATTGCAAGAGTGATTTTTCCCTCTGGTGCAGAAGTTGTACTCAAGGCCAGAACTCTTCAAATCCAGATGTGAGAAGCCACTTTTTTCTCCTCTTGTGTAAATACTGCCACCAGCTCTCCCACATTAGTCTCAGAAAAGAGTGGTTCAAGTGCAGGGTGAAGCCATTTATGTGAGCGAATGTTTGCCAGCGTGCCTGTATTCTGGTTGCTTTCACTTTCTCCAGGCCAGAGTGTGACCGGCCCATGTCCCTCCCCCTGTGGGAACTCTAACGCAGGGGTAACCGGGGGGGGGGGGGGGGGGGCTTCTTTATGCTGCCGGACACAGGGAGATAATGGCCATTCCTCCACAGCTGGCCCACACAATCAAAGAGAGAGGGGGCTCCAAGGATTCCAGCTTTAACCAGGCCATTGTCTGGGCTAATTACATCTGAATGAAAGACCCCAAGAACTCACCTCCCCCCTGAGTAAAACCTGCACAGAATACCCCAAACAACCCTTCAGGGATGAGGGAGAGTGCGCACACACAGAAATATATAAACCCTGGACTCCTTCATTACCCCTAAACATAAGCACACAACCACAAACACACACACACACACACACACACGCTCACATCCCCAGCAGGCTCTCATCAAAGTGTTGTGTCTCTCCCGCAAAACACACTCACATGTGGCACTCGGCATTAGATCAGATCTCAGCTTGCTGCTCTCAGAAGAGATGAGGAGGTCTTAGAGGACTTAGGTTGAATGGAAAACACACTGAAGAGCCTTTCCCCAATGCGCCCCCATAATCCCAATCTATACGCTCCCTCTGCCCCCCAACCGCCGCTGCTCTGCCCCATCTGTAGCCTGAGTTGTGTAGCCTCGGCATCGGTACGGTGCAGTTTGATGTCAGGGTGTTTCCTCACGCTCGCTGATGCATTGATTTCTACCAATGCGATGAGCACTGCAGTGCGATTGATGCCGTTGACAGAGTGTGGGACAGTCCAGACGTGCAAGAACAGGTTAAAATGTAA